>NC_134830.1:124194854-124494854 GCF_004210375.1 Tachypleus tridentatus | reverse complement strand
GTGTTCACAAGGAACTTTGCTTATTAGATGAAAGTCCATAAGGCTCGTTCTACTACTGAGTAACATTCAAATTAACAGTTTTCCATATTAAACTACTTGATGTGAAATGTTCCCATGAAATACAAATAGAGAAAATTAAGTGATTTCCATAAGAAAACACTACAGACTGCTTCTAGTATCAATTTTGTTTTAATTTAAATTTCTTTTGTAAGTTTGTACAGATTATTTGTTTCAGTTGCAGAATCACTGTTGAAAAACTGTTGTTGTACACACTAACAATGTTTTAATAAAACATTCTTTTGGTTTATCATATTAATTGTGTAAAATTTAAAGGTGATAGTGATTATTACAGAAAATACATATCTGCCTCAAATCAGGAAACAGTTATGGCCTCTGAATGTTAAGAAAATACAGTATTAAATTATTCTAACCCAATCAAAAAGTATCTCAAATTTTGAGTAAAAACTGTCATTAACATTACAACTAGAACTTCTTTTAGATTTTAGCCCTATATCTGAAACTGCTGAGTGAAATATTTCTTTAAAATATTAAAATAGAAACTTTTATTGCAAGGCTGAATTATTTTGACTTTTATTTTGCAAAGTCTAAGTTTATGCATAATTCAGCATGACATTTGCAGGGAAAGGTTAGTGAATTTCAGTTAACTGGTTCAGATTTAACTGTATTCATATAAAACTACATGTATTTTAAAATAAATTTGAAAACCAAGGGAATAAAAGTTAAAATTTAACAAAATCAACGTAATATCTTGAGTTTATAAATTAAGATATGTATTTACATTTGCTATTATCAAAATGGCATGGATGTGTGTATGTTTTTTGAAGTATTTTCTTAATTTGCCTTTTCACCAGCATACAGGAAAGTCCAAAAATTTCATTAAAATATTACTTGTAATTTACCTTTTGAATACTTAAAAAACAGTTTTAGAGTTAATACCATATAATAAGTTCAAGGAACTTTTAAACAGAACTGCAATAATATATATTTATATAGGCACATTATTAAGACTAGTGGAGAATTCGTTTATTACGGTAAGTGATTTTTATGATTGATTTTATAAGGCTCTTATGATCAAAAATGGGTATAAAATCAAAACTATTTTTTGTTAAATTGATAAAATGGTGTTTAAATTGTAACCTTTCAATGTTAGGAAGTGTTCATTTCTAAACAACTTATGTCTATACGTTATTTCTCTAAAATAAGCAACAATAAATGGATATGATGGTAATGTTGTACACCAAGCAAAGCTCTTTATCATGTGCCACCCAAAATCATTATAGTAACCAAACAAGAAACATTCCAATGACAATAACAAAATAAATATACATCACATTGCATCAGGGCCCATGTAGGTGTGGGCAGTTGAAAATATGATAAATTGCTAACAAAGCTCCCCTGGGGCCCTAAGGGAGAGAAGCTGGACAGAGCCCATGTAGCATGTACATTAAAAATTGTACATGTAAAAAACAATCTAGTTAAGTGATACACAATAAATTAAAATATATGGAAGTTAAAGAACAGTACAGAGTAATTGAAAATAAATGAAAGAAAACACCACAAACTTCCTTTCTTTGTGCACTAAACCATTAGTGAAAAGCAATATGGTAAGAAAAAATGTGAGAACACATAGGGTTGTAAAAATGTGTGTAACATTAAATGACAATAAGAAAAAACAGCAGTCAGAATGGAATATTATGTGAAAGACTTTTTTTTTAATCCTGAAGAGAAAATGGTCTGTTTTATATAAACAGATGCTGTTTCTTGCTTTCACATGAGGAATGTTCCTCTGAAGTAAACTTCAGACAGCAAGTCTTAGATATGACTTTTGGATATACAAGATTGTTTCATGTAAGAGTTATTATTTATTCCATTCAGTGATTTAATATTTAATAATTGTTTAGTTTTCAAAACAAGATGGTTAAAAGTAATTACTTTAAAGGCAATACTTATGACAGATTTTGTCACATAACTCAATAAGAGTCATGTTATGTGTGTGGTTCAATTGTTATAGTACTGTTGGCATCACATTACTTAAACCTTATGTATTTTTCTCGTTGCTTTCAATGAGTATTGTTACATCATAGCATCTCTCGTAGAAAGTTCTAGGTCTCAGTTGGGCAATGGGCATATGTGTATATGCAAACAAGTATACACAAGCAAGTTAAGTAACTGAAAGCTAAGACTGCTTGCCTGTTAGGTTAATCATAATGAACAGCATTTTAAAGTGAGTTTCACAGTTCAATAGAGATAAGGAGAAGTAATTTATTTTGTCAAATGGTGTTCTAAAGTAATTGAACTCATTTGTGTGAGCTCCAATGAAAAGGAAACAGTTACTAAAAGTTCTGAATACAACTGAGCTAACCCACGGAGTAAATTAAGAGAACTTATCACAGACTGTATGATGAGAAACAGGGTACAGTAAATAATGATGACAATAAACCCACTTGAAGTAAAATTGTATTTCAGGATGGCTGAATCAGTTTGTGTTGACTTTTGACAAGAAGAGTAAATAATTTAGTTCTAAATATAACTGTGATATTCTATAGCTAAAAGAATTTTCATACACAAGTTTCTCTTGTTTTGAATACATTATTTTAAAACATGTGGATTGTGTGCTGTCTGTTAATTATTCGAATTTATCACCAAAAAGTTGCAGACACCTACTGTAAAAGAATTCCAGCCCATATTCAAAACATAACAATGAAAGATTGTTTTGCTCATTGTAAAATGGCATGAGTCTGAATCATCAATACTACTGACAAAATATTTGCATTTATAAAATTTCTCACTTGCTTCAGAACCTGTTTCACCAATATATATGAAAGGTTGCAAGGACCACAATTCCAATGTGATATATAAAATATTACATTCCTGATTCAGTACTGTCCTCTATGTGCAAACATTTTCTTTCACACTAGTTTATAGGCTGCCACCTAATCTCACATGGTATAGCTATGCTGTTGTATACAAATGAACATGTGACATCTGTTAACTAATAACAATTTGGCACCTCCTAGTGCAGCTGACTCTCTCTATACCAATTGTTCAATCACTGCTTCTCAATTTAATATACATGTGGTCAGACATGACTGTATGAGGCTTTTCAACAAATTTTTGTGAAGTAACTATAAAAATATTTTTTGTGGAAATATTTGTTTTTAACACCCACCACACAAGCCAACCCAGCATCTTTGAGTACCAAGCCTAAGGTGATCAACATTGAATCATTCTAGAAACTGGTTGTTTAAGGTTATTTCAACACATTTCAATGAATTAAGCACAGCACAACTTCTGGAACAAAAACAGCAATAAACATTAAAAAACGTATGACATGATGAAATCTGTATAAATTATACTATGGTGGTACCATACTCAGTACGATAACATTATTCTTATATTTACTCTTCATTACAGAAATGGTATTTTTACTTTAGGAATTGCTGGGAAAATCCTTTTGTAAAGTATCATGTATCTGCTTCAACTTCAGTGTTGCATCTTTGGGCTTTACTGTGTCTTTATTTTCACAAAATATTAAAACTTACAAATTATTTCACATGATTTCAATTACCCCTTTTTGAAGATAACGACAGTGTTGTACTCATTGTTTTATGTTTTGCAATCAATGCAATAATCAATTGATAAATCTGTGATTCAACTGGTAGATCAAATTCATTAAGGTGTCTTTAAATAATTTCTTCCCTCAACTGATGCACAGTTAAGCTTAATCACTACACTTACACCATCACATTCAAAACCACATCTAGGTATTGCAAGCGTGTTTCATTGCTATGTCATTTTACTTTACACTTACAAGTTAACTTCTCCACGGGCTGTTGTGGTATCAGGTCTGATCCACTGACTTCAGCCTCAATGACAGTGCAAACGTTTTTTTGTTTAATCGAAACAGCCCAAATCTTTCTGGAATTAATTTATTTTATACATATTAAGATGCCAAGCTGGCTTATGTGGCAGGTGTTAATTTCAAATAATAATTCTGTCTTTCCAAACATTGCAGATATTTTTTTCCACAACATTGACTATACAGAAATGGTTATTTCCACACTGTCTGGGTTTGAGCACTTAGACTTTGGTCCCTTTACATTGTCAATGAAAATGATATCAGTTGGTTTTTTTTTTATCTGTCAGGGGACATGACAGTCACTATCTGTTAGGTGGTAAGCTCATGTATGTGGCTTGGGCCTTTCTCAGGCCTTGATATGGCTCCTGTCCATGAGATATGGATTTCAAGCAGTTTCTGCCAGCTACCTAAATTTGAAAACAAATCTTCTAGTTCAAATGTGAATCTATCTCAACGTTATGCATCCCTCCACAAGTTTTATTCTCAGATATGTTTATTCCATTCACTATTTATTATTATTATTATTCTTTTTCCCTTCAGGATACCATGTATTTCCTCCTTTGTCTATACAACATATATAACTGAACTGAAACCTACTGGGGGTTTCTTCTTCAGTCTTGAGGTCCTGATCCCTTGCATTCTGTTAGTCTTTCTCAAGCTCAGTTTCTCCATTGGTTTCACCCTAATTACCATTTTACATTACCTCTCCTTTAGACACTTTTACCTTTTTTTATGTTGGTACATTTTTTCTTTGGCCTTATCTCTTCTCACTTGGTTACTTTGTCACTGGGATTTTTTGAAGAGAAACATCCTTCTTGCCAAAATATATTTATTTTGCACTTAGTTCAGGGCCCTTTTTCTCACTCATTTTAATTTTTTTTTAGGGAGGGTTTTTTAAGACCATCAAACCTAATGGATCATTAGGCTGCTTTGCAATGCTACTAATTGGTTATTCAGGCTTTAGGCCTATCAAATGCTAGGATCATTAAGGGCAACAATGTGTTGAAACTCCTCACCATTACTGAGGATGTGCATGGCACTTGATAGGTTGTTGTATGGATGCACAGCCTAGAGAAAACACTGATATAAAGGTTAATGGCAAAGAAAAAAAAAACATGATAAGTGGAGCCAGTGAACTAGGAAAGCTATATGTGACAGAGGTAATAGCAAATTGGACATATGTTTCTGGTATTAACATTGTGCAGTAGGTGACAGATTTAGACATGTAAAAGACTTTTCCACCAGAAAACATTTTCCTTCTGCTATTCTTTATTTGTGCAAAACATCATTCCCAGAGTTATATTCATAACTGAAAACTAGGAAGGTTATTGTATAGGATTCTTTGACAACGATACAAAATGAAACAAAACCTTGGCAGGGGCTTAGTTTAGAGAGAGAGAAGTCTGATGAATTCTCTCTCCAACATGGGTGTTCAGAAACGTTGTAGTTCTTCTTTGTCCCCACTCATGGAAGATTATTTACCTTTATGTGGGAATTCTTCTGTATCTTGATTTGGTTTGTTTAAGGTCATGAAGTGAAGTAAAATAGCATGAAAATGACAGGTGAGAAAGGAGAGCGAGACAAAGGCAGCACAAGTGATGTAGGCCAAGCTGGAGCCTGAAGCCCAAGTAGCCAGATGGCAGACGAGACGAAACATAAACTCAAATGGCATGATTCAGGACTGGGCAAGGATATTGCCTTGGCTGGGATCTTAAAATCTAATGCCTGAGATTTAGGTGTGTGGGGGAAATGGGAGTACCCAGAGAAAACCCACTTTCACAGCCAATGATAATAATAACTGACAATGATAAATAAATGTCAGAAAATATATTTAATGGAGCAATTCTCTAAGTTTTGAGTGTTTGACAAAACAGCAATGTAATTTTTACATTTTCAGAATTAAACAGACTGAATGTTTTCAAGAAATATAGAGAAATGATAATTGCTCACAATTTTAGCCTGATAACTTTTCCTAAGTGTTTAAACTAGATGATGACAATATTCGTTACTTTTTTCATCTGGTTATATTTTTACTTTCAAATAGAAGACAGTTCAAAACAGAATGCACGACTTAAATATATCTTTTTTCCTAAAAATTGGGCATTTCTCTGGATCATAAAGGGCATACACAGGGTTCAAATCTCCACAATTTGATTTCTCTCAAATATTAGGAAGAATCCTTGATAAATTTAGACAAATATCTATATTGTAACTGTTAACAGTCAAATATTGCTAAAGGAAATGCTTGTTGACTAAAAGTTTGGCTACAAAAATTTATAATGGGCAGGATCTATGAGGTGTTTGATAAATTGTAGATTCTTAAAAATGAAATAAAAGAAAAGGAATAATGAAAATGTAACTAAAATTATATTATTTTTCAATACTTGACCTAATGGCTTTATGAAGGGGTCAACATCCCTACTAAATACAAGCACAGCTTTAAAGGAAGGTTTCTCAGGAATGAGAAATAGAACTGTTAAGATGGGCTTGTGTTCACTAAGAAGTTAATCATTTGATAAAGGCTAAGCTGAAACACTGAAGAAGTAAAGAATTTTCACTAAATACTAGCTGTTTCTTTTCATAAAATGTGTTCACACTACAGTGTGCACTATGATACCTGAATCTTTCTGAAGTGATAAAAACAAAACAATTATTTCAAATTTAGAAATATACTTACATGTTCAGGAGATAAGATGCATGATTTGAAACTTCCTAGAGGTACCATTCCTACAGATAAAGCCCTGGTATCACTCTTCAATCTGTTAGGCTAAATATAAGCAGTTGTAATTAATTTCTGAAAATATCTAAATTTTAAAGTATCAAAAGTGTGACTATAAAAGTAACATAACACTTTTCATTTTGCTGATCATGTAACAAATAAAAATATTTAAGTGTGCAATAATCGTTGTCCAAAATTATTTAACAATGTATGTACAAGGAAGTACAATATATTTCCAGGGACATAGTACCACAAAGTGTTTACTGTCATGAAACCCTTCAACAGACAATATGTACATGGAAGTAGAACATATTTTCAAGAGGGTAATACCACAAAATGTTTACTATCATGAATACCATCAAACAGTTGATCAACTTTATAATACTAAATAATAACTTGGTGAACTACCACAGTAAGTTAATTCAAATGGTGAGTGAAAAGGACTTATACACTCATTATAAATTATGAAAACCATTTTCAGCTTGATACACTATATGCCAATTTAAAGGTTTCATGATGGGTACAGTTGGATGTAGGTTTTATTTGACCAATCATGTGATACTAAAATTGGTGGTTAGTTATTAGTTCTTATTTGTTATGCGAGTTCTGAGCTTTAATCCCCAAAAGTTTATTTAAAGACAAGGATATCTTCTTACCTCATTCACACCAAGATGCAATACTGACTCAGGAGATGATCCATCCATAGAAGCAGATCGCCCACGAGCAGGCTGACTCTTCAAAAACATTTCTGCCTTCAACAACTGTTTAGCTATTTCTTTTCGACTTAAACCTCTAATGCCAAATGCAACCTTAAAAATAGTTCCAATATCAAAAGTATTCTTAATACAACTTAATATAATATTTAATACAACGTCTTACACAATTGCAATAACAAACACATTCATATAGTTTCAATGCTAGAAGTGTTTTAACCCTCTTACCACTGATAGGTCAATGTTTGTAAATTACAATCTTTTTCAAGGAGATAAATTCAAACTGTAATTAACCTACTTTAATATTATTGTCTATGAATAAACCTGTTGTCAAAACATATTTAATGAACCAAATTTTAATACAAGTTCTAATTTTAATTTTCTATAAAAAATCCTCAATCCCCAATATAAGGATTGTGATATTTGTTCTCAAGATCTTCACTCTTCTCTTCACAATTTAACTTAATTTACTTAATATTAAATAGCTATTACCAAGGCAAAGCATAACTTTCATAGTCTTCAATCAAATTTGTCATAAACTAGACAATTCAGACCCACTTGTCATGTTCACCTGTCACATGCTTTCTTTCACAAATTGCATATAGTTCTCTGTGACATATAATACTGTATTATTTATAACCAACAAAAAGCTAAGGTTTTAATCAACCAAATGGCATATTATATTACACTACTTACAGTAGAGAGAATTGTCAGTTTCATTTTCCATTTGATATTTTCTGTTTCACCTTTTAGGTTAACAAGCTTAAGGTAAAATACAAAGATTCTTATGTCAAAGTTAGAAAGTCAGGTATATTATAATAGTTATAGAACATTGTTTGCTTCATGCATTACTGTTTTGTGTCCTTAGGTGCATCACCTAAGTGAAAAGAAATTTAGTGTACTACAACCATTAGTATAAAAAGTAGGCTTAAAAATCATTGGGAACTGATAGCAAGAAAATAAGAAGTCAAAGGTAAGTGATATATTTCTTGTTTTCATTTAACATTGTTTTTTAATTATTATTATAAAGTAGCTAAATTTGAAAAAATCAGAATTGTATTAGGTCAGGTAAGGTTAAATTAGGTAAGATAATGAAAAATAATAACAAAATTATTTAAATGATATGCTCATTGCCAGCTCATAATTTGATATAGTAATGTGAGCTACATGTTTGCTAAGCAGTTTACAACTTGTGTAGCAGGATTATTAGTTACTGTGGGTCAAAGAACAATAACATTACAAAACAAGGTGTAAATAAATGTAAACTGTTATGAGCTTTAAGCTATTTATAATAAATAACTGCAGTTATGTGTTACAATTTGCAGTCATTCCAGAAAGAAAGACTGATTTAAGTTTTTTCCTTTTATGGTGGTTAGAAAGTTGGTCAAATCAACCAAATGGGTATATAGTAATGGTAAAGAAAATATTGTTGATGTTGTTTGTTTGTTAATTAAGCACAAAGCTGCACAATAAATTATTTGTGTTCTGTCCAACATAGGTATTGAAATCCAGTTTCTAGCACCATAAGTTCACAGACATATCACTGTGCCACTGGCAAGCTGTGAGGAAAACAACAGGTATAGTTTTACTGAAAAAAACAACAAAAACACTTTATATTTATTTAGGATGTTTTAGAAATTACATAAATTAAACCTGATAATTTTTAGATCAAGAAAATTATTTTGAATTTTAACATGAAAATCAGTTTGCAACCAAAGCAGTCAATATTCCAGCTCCATATATTTGTGGATGGACTTTTAGTCAACATTCTTATCTCAATTTTATTTTTTCTTGTACATCATACAACAAAGCCTGCAAAATCTGTGAAGACACAAAGAAAATCAGAAGTTACAGTATTAAAATTATAAAAGGTCAATTTGGGGCTATCAGGATTATTTACCAACTTATAGTGCAAGGGTTAGAGCAACCTGATAGTAGTTTCAAAGCAAAGAGTGTTCTTAATGTGACCTGAAAAACAGTTATAATGCCAAAAGTGTTATTAATACAACCTAAAAAAGTAGTTCTAAAGCAAAAAGTGCTCTTAATGTAACTTGATAAAGCAGTTAATAATAATTATTGCCATAAATATTATTAATGCAACCTGATAGTTTCAAAATCAACTATTCTTTACATAATCTGCTAAAGTACTTCCAATACAAAGTGTTTATAAGTGTTTTACACTTTATATTAGGTAAACAATTACAATAAAGAGACAAACTTGTTACTTTAAATTTCAATAAAAAAAAGTTGTATGTTTGCTCATTTGGAAACATCATATTACAATATTGCTATGACAATAACATTTAAGAATAAAAGAGAAAATTACCTTTAAAAGTTTTTCAACTTCAACAGGAATATCCTGACAAAACTGTAATATTTTCTGTAGGGTACCTCCTCCTTCTTCATCAGAATCATTTCCTAACAAAACCAATGAAATAAAAAAAACACTCATAATTACTGTATTATATTAGGAAACAAAACAAAACACTTTCAAACTCACCAGAACTATCACATTACATAAGTCAACAAAATAAAATACTTTCAAACTCACCAGAACTACTTTCTAGTGAAAAGCCTTCTTTCTCTGTAAATGACAACAAAATAACTGATACAAGTATTCATGAAAACGAGGAATTATATTCTAGACTTATAACACTATGAAATGTAAATATTGTTCTAAGTAACAGTTTCTACTGTTAGGTATATTCTTATCAGACTGTTTAGTAAAACAATGAAAGCAAAGTCCAATATTCTTAATGTTAATGAAACCTTGGTTTTTCAACTTATAAGTTAGCTTAACTGCTGTTAATTGACAGGCCAAAGTTCACAGCAGACATCAAGATCAAATAATTCAGTTAAACTTATGTCACCTTTTCATATTTCTTATTACTTTATCAAAACACATACTTAGTTTTAACGAATCTGAAGTGACCAACTGGCCAATAGCAATAGAGAAACTAGTTAAACAAGGAAAACCGAATAAATTACTATTTGACATCTACTTTAGCATAATTCTAATTTTTGTACTGGCAGAACCTTTAGTTTTCAAGAAGTATCTACCCATTACAACATGCTCATCACATAACACGAAAACTCTCTTTAGCCAAAAACAATATAATCTCCTAAATTAGAAATGATAAAAAACAAAGTGTTATTAGTCATTACAATTTTCCAGTTCTAAGTTAACAGTGAATTTTGTCACAAATACTTCCTTCAGAGAGGAACCAGCCCAGCTGATGTAAAACAAGAATGCCAGTCTAATGAAATTTAAATCTGAACAGTAAAGTGGAAATGATTTAATTTCTGCAATTGTTCTTCTGCCATGAGTACAAAACATATAGTTTTCATTTATTATATTGGATTACTTAATGCACAGCCTATCAGAAGTATATTCAGACCTACAGTTCCACAACAGCTTGGTGAGAGTTCAGTACCAGTATGTTGTCTGCAATTTTTGTGGTTAATGTTTTTATTTTTACTTTATGAATATTATTAAACCTACCCAACATTTGTTTTTTTTGTAGTTTTGTATTTTAACTTCTAATGAAAGGGTTATGTCCCAGTACAGCTAGGTTCTGTAAGAGAATGTAATTTGTACTCACATTGTATTTATTTTACTGTTGTAGTTGATTTATTTCTTTATTGTGTGGATATCAGTTACATAATAAACCCACTATGATTTCATTTTGGAAGAATGGTATGTATCTATTAATGTGTTTCTCCAATAAACATTTTTTGCTACATGGGTTTTGTTTTCAGGATACTAATATGGCTGTTCCACCATCTGAATGGGTTGACTACCAGTATATCGAACTACCAGAATATTTTACTTAGTGAGTCTTGTTTTGGTATGGGCTTACAAATATAAACTATTGAACTGCTATGGTGTGATGGTTTTATTTCACACCAATAAAACATAAACCATATGAAGTTATAACATATCTGTAAAATGTAAAAAGTATGAATTTACAGGATACAATTATAATGACATAATCTAGAGAAAAAAAAACTGGAATTATTCCTTCAAAATCAGAATAGTTTGAGTCTATACAGACACTGATAAAGGTGCCTCACCCTGTAGAGCACTGCTTTTCAATTATTACCTTAATTAGGCCAGATTGAAGAAAAAATAGGAGTAGAATCCAGACAAGTATCCTATTGCGTACATTTCTAAACAATATAATAAATATTATACAAAGTACTAATAGTACATTAACCAGATTTTAACATATAAATAGCAATTTAAAACATAATGATGCAAAATTAAAAGAATTACCACTACAGACATCTTTAAAGATCGTTGGACTGTTCACATTCAGGATACTTCTCAAATTAAAATGACTACATAATGTTGTTCTGGTCATGTTTGTAATGTAATGACTATACCAAGATTTTTTCACATTTTAATCACAAATTGATTTAGTTTGTATTGTTTTTCTCTCCATATTTATTTATTTATTATTTTGTTTAGAGTTCAAGGTTTATACTAGTAGCCACCTACATGATCACTGATGTGTCCCCCCCAACATTAATATTTCAAAAACAGAGTAACATTTTGAACATGTTATTGTGAAAGCAGCATACATAACAAGACAGGCCAATTATCTAGTTTTATCAATTTTTAACATGTTTGTAGTTGGTATGTTTTGATATCAGTAAATACTTTAAACTTTTTAACTATGACTGATGTGAAGTAATATAACACTTATAAACAATGTACGATCACTAGCTGCTACAAAACTACTACAAATTAAGAAGGGTTACTAAGTCACCATTTTTCATGGTTACCTAAATACTATATGAAATAAGCTCTATTCTTATAGTTTATTTACAAGCATATTTATGAAAACACTGGTAATATATACCATTTCTAAAAACTGAATATCAAATATACAAATTTAAACTCACTAAATACCTAAATACTATATGAAATAAGCTCTATTCCTATAGTTTATTTACAAGCATATTTATGAAAACACTGGTAATTTATACCATTTCTAAAAACTGAATATCAAATATACAAATTTAAACTCACTAACATTAAATTTGTAAAATATGAACACAATATGTTTTATTTACTTAGTGTAGAATATCTAAAGACTAACCTGAATGTTTGCTGTAGAGAATGAGAATACCCAGAGCAACACGAAAAAGTACTTTACTTCCTTCAAAAACAAAACAGTCTACAACTCGAACCTGATACAAGAAGGAAAACTCAGTGAAGTCAGAGTCACCTTAATATACCTTCAAGCTATAGACCAATTAACAAGAAAATATCTTCTGGTGGGTCAACTTCTGTGTTTTCTTGAAAGCATGAAGTTTAAAGAGATCACATTAAACATTAACAGAAGTCATGAAACAAGACTGTCTGTAACAATGTGTTATTTATACAGAAGTGTTACAATATAAAAGTTCACTTACAATTCACAAAATTATCTATGGTGTGAAATATGTTTCTTTTAAAGTCAGAAATTTCAATCACAAACACATTACAAAAGTCTCTAGATAAGGTCCTACATAAGCTTTAATTGTAAGTTTATTAACGACATGCTGTATATCATTCATGATGTTGGAAAAACACTTATGTTCAAGAAGTTTTGATACAAAGTACTATGACCTGAGAGCTTTTGAAAGGTGGACCTTCCTTCTTCAGGGTAAGACTGGGAATACTAAATCTTTACACTTTAACTCCAGATCATGAAGATTGGTGGAATGATAGGAAAATCTAGTTGCTGATTCCTTACATTATAATAGTAAAGCTGAGAAATTATTGAAATAGGAAGAATCAATCTGATTAACAATCTTTAAACTTTAATAGAATTTTATAATTTAATAAAAATAGTCTGACTACTAAACATTGACATTTGAACAGTTGAAAGGGAAAATTGGTTCAATAACTGATAGTCTGACTACTAAATCTTTATAGTTTAATAAAATAACTGAACAACTAGTGGAATCACTGATAGTGTTTGACAACTAAATATTTATTTATTAATTAAATAACTGATCAATTAGCTGAATCACTGACAGTAGTCTGACCACTAAATCTTTAAGTTTTAATTGAAGAGCTGGATAAATAAATTACTGTTGGTTAACTGTTATCTTTCTTCACCTATTGGAATATTGTTTGATTTCTTTGTATTTTCTGCTGTGCATAATTATCATTATTTACTTATACCTGACTATTAACTAAGTAGAATAAATTGCTGCATGGCAATATTTATTTATATATGTTTGTATTTATTTCTTTGTAATATGCACCTTACAAGTTGAAAATAAATATATCATATGTTTTCTGTAATTACTATAATTCTATTCCTTCTAAATTTTCCTGCCAAAAAATACCTGCCAATGACAGTAAAATTACCATGATAGTTCTGTCTTTCTTACATGTATGGTCACAGCAAAATTACCATGACAGTTCTGTCTTTCTTACATTTATGATCACAGTAAAATGATCATGAAAGTTCTGTCTTTCTTACATATATGGTCACAGTAAAATTACCATTATACTTCTGTCTTTCTTACATGTATGGTCACAGCAAAATTATCATGACAGTTCTGTCTTTCTTACATGTATGGTCACAGTAAAATTACCATTATACTTCTGTCTTTCTTACATGTATGGTCACAGCAAAATTACCATGACAGTTCTGTCTTTCTTACATATATGGTCACAGTAAAGTGATCATGACAGTTCTGTCTTTCTTATATAGAACGTCACAGTAAAATTACCATGACAGTTCTGTCTTTCTTACATGTATGGTCACAGTAAAATTACCATGATAGTTCTGTCTTTCTTACATGTATGGTCACAGTAAAGTGATCATGACAGTTCTGTCTTTCTTATATAGAATGTCACAGTAAAATTATCATGACAGTTCTGTCTTTGTTACATAGACGGTCACAGTAAAATGATCATAACAGTTTTGTCTTTCTTATATAGATGGTCACAGTAAAATTATCATAAAGATTTTTTAATGAAATTGCAGCAAAAGAATAGATTAATTATAGAAAAGCATGCTATTTACATGTAATTAACAAAGATACATACGGATATAATTATTAACATATTAACAAAACAACCACAACAAACTCAAGAATTTGTTCTGCAATAATATCTGTATAATGCACCAGTAGTTTGTATGTGTCATGTAACACTTGTGTATTCATGATAGGGCAATCTTTGAATATGTATTGTTGATGTCATTTTAAATATCTTACCATATGAGTATTCTACAATGTAACCTACATTTGCACTTAATAAATATTATCAGATCTAGAAGCAAACCCAAAAACTTAGGACCCATGTCTGATATAGAAAAGTTATAGAAAATATTTTGTCAATTGTGTGGTTATAGTACAAGACATACAGCTTTACACTAAAAAAGAAAGGTTTCATTATTAAACTTTATCATATAACATATATTAAAGTCAAACTTCAATATATGCAATTATTAAAATAGCAGGCTAAATACCTATAGCTTCAGTGGATTCTTGCAATTAAAGAAGTGAAAATTATCACTTTAATATTGATAAGCCGAGCAGGTTGTTTCAGAACAAATTGATTGATTGATTTAGTGTTTTATGGCACAAAGCAGCTGGGTTATCTGCGCCAAATGTCCAGTAAAAAGGTAAAAATAAATTAAATGTAGTAAAATACATAAAAGGGAATGAAGGTAAAACAAAACATCATTGAAAAACAGAAAAAGTATAAAACCAATGTTGACACCTAGTCTACAATGTTAAGAGAGAAAGCAGAGTAAGAGAAGTTGTAAAGAACTTTCTCTAGCAAAATGGAAATGATCATAACGCACCAGGAAGACTAACAGGTAAGTACAAGAACCACCGTCAGTCACCTGAAGTTGGCCTTTTTAGTCCTGGTTCCGGGTTATGTTGTCATAACAGCCATTATCAAAAGGTAAAATAAGAAAAGTGTTAAAAGACATACAGCAAAATCGTAATAAAAATTAGCCAAATGTCCTGTAAAAAGATAAAAGTAAAGTAAATGTAGTAAAATTTATAAAAGGAAACAAAGGAATAAACAAAACATAAAATGGCGTAAAACCAATGTTGACATCCAGTCTACAAAGTTGTAAAGGACTTTCTCTAGCACAATGGTAATGATCATAACCCACCAGGAAGAATAACAGGTAAGTACAAGAACCACCGTCAGTCACCTGAAGTTGGTCTTTCCAGTCCTGGTTCCGGGTAATGTGTCATTATGGCCAGTACCAAAAGGTAAAGTAATAAAAGTGTTAAAAGATATGCAGCAAAAGTGTAATAACAACTTGCCAGGAAAACTAACGGGTAGTTAAAACAGATAGTTCAAACAGCAGTGTGAGTCACCTGAAGTTGGCCTTTCCAGTCCTGGTGTCAAGTTATTTAATGTTCTGGCCATTTTCCAATGTAAAATTGAACAAGAGAGATTGAGATTCTGAAAAGGGAACCACAAATAAAAAGGTGTAATGAATAAATATCAAACACTTAAATGAGATTAAAAAGATTAATGGCCATTAAAAAACTAAGAACTTTATCAAGGTGGACAGTGTCACCATCACCAATAACACTGTCCAATGTTACAGATAAACCCTGGGACAGAACATGTTTAAAATAGTGCCATCGTTGAGAGTCGTAACGATGGCAGGAAAGTAAAATGTGGCTTACAGTGATTTGAGTGTTACACAAACTACACACTGGTGCATCAGTTCCAGATAAAAGAAAACAATGAGTTAAAAAACTGTGACCAATGCGTAGTCTAGTTAAAACGACTTCCTCCTTCTGAACCTTACGGAAGCTAGACGACCAAAGCCCAATATAAGGTTTCATTTGAAAAAGCTTGTTGTCACGTTGCTCACTCCAAGTGGCATGGAGCAGAGCCTTGAATACAGGACCATAGTCCATGTACAGAATAGGCACAGTGGTGATAGTGCCAGGGCAGACAGATTTAGCTGCCATGTCTGCAAGTGCATTCCCACAAATACCAACGTGGTCTGGTATCCAGACAAACTGGATAAAAGTATATGTTAATGAGAAATGGGCCAGTCGGTTGTGAATATCAGTGAGAACAGGGTGTGAGCCAACGTGAAGCAATTCCAAGGCCAGCAGAGGACTAAGGGAGTCAGTTTAAATAGTGCAGTCGGAATATTGCTCAGCTTCAATATGATCCAGGTGAAGAGATATGGCGTACAGTACAGCAGTGAACCCAGAAGCTGTAAAGGGGATTCTACGCACAACCACCGAACCACAACAAACCATGGCAGAGCCCACAGAGTCACCTGATTTTGAACCATCCGTATAAATTGGAATAGAAAGGTTGTTCGAAAGATGTTCAGTAAATAAAAGACGGTACTTCCAATCGGGAGTATCTGCCTTTTTCAGATGACTTAAAGAAAGGTCAGATTTGGGAGCTGTAATAAGCCATGGGAAAATGGGTTGACCAGTGGATTCTGTAATGTTTTCCAAGGACAGACCCAATTCATCCAATTGAGCCTGGATGCGAAAGCCAAAAGGAGCAATGGTAGATCATCTGTTTTGAAAAAGTAAGGCCCACTGAGGAAGGAAAACACATCCCAAAGTGGGATGCTTTGGTAAGGAGTGAAGTTTCGAAGAATACAGTAAAGACAGTTGCAAACAGTGAAGGTGCAGAGAAGGTTCGTGAGACTCCACATATAAGCTCTGAACTGGAGAGGTGCAGAAAGTCCCAGTGCAGAGTCGAAGTCCTTGATGATGAATGGGCTCCAGCATCTTTAAGGCCAAGGGTCTGGCAGAGCCATAGACCATTGATCCATAGTTGAGTTTTGAATGAATAAGAGCATGATATATCTTTAACATAGAACATCGATCTGCTCACCAACTGGCAGTAGAGAGGACACAGAGGATGTTCAGTGCTCTTGTGAATTTTGACCCGTAGCTGCTTTAAGTGTGGTATAAAAGTCAGCTTACGGTCAAAGATAAGCCCCAAGAACTTGGTCTCAGGGACCACTAGGCAGCGAAACTTCACCAATGCGGAGTTCAGGATCAGGGTGGATACTCCGTTGGCGGCAAAATTGCATGCAAATGGTTTTAGAGAGAAAAAAATTAAAGCTGTTCGCTGTAGTCCACTTCAGTACACGATTGAGGGCAGTTTGTAGTTGCCGCTCAATATATCTCAGGTTCAACGACTGACACGAGATGTGAAAGTTGTCAACGCAGAGCCCGTTTGCAATAGTGAGAGGGAGTTGTTCAGTGATGGCATTTATCTTTGTACTGAAAAGTGTGACACTCAAAACACAGCACTGAGGGACTCCAAGTTCCTGTACAAATGAACAGGAAAGTGTCAAACCCACATGAACTTGAAATCCATTAAAAATTTTTTAATAAACATAGGTAAATGGCCACGTAACCCATATATATGGATGTCTCGCAAAATGCCATACCTCCATGTTGTGTCATAAACCTTCTTAATGTCAAAGAATATTGAAACAAGATGTTGGTGTTTGAGAAAGGCTTCTCTAATTGATGTTTCAAGTCACATTAGGTGGTCCGTGGTGGAATGCTGTCGTCGGAACCCACACTGAGTGGGCAAGAGAAGGTTGTTTGATTCAAGGAACCAAACAAGATGAGCATTAACAATCCTCTCTAAGGTCTTACAGAGACAGCTCGTCAAAGCAATTGGACGGTAGTGTGAAGGAATCTTGGGATATTTCCCAGGTTTAGAGAAAGGTAAGATAATACCCTGGCACCAGGCATCAGGAAAAACATTCTCCTGCCAGATCTGGTTAAAAACAATTAGAAGAATATCAAGAGAAGCAGGAGAGAAATAGCATAGCATATCATAGTGTACATCATCAGGTCCAACAGATGTACTGCCAGACCGATGGCTTTGACATCTTACCCACCTAGCATGTGCACAGGCCCATTGAAAAGCGATGCAGTTCGAAAGTGTGGGATATCTACTGAAAGTATCCCAGGCCCGTTTTTGAGCTTTCCGTGCCAAGTGGCAAGCAGGATTCCACCACAGACGAGGATATCGTGGAAAACATGTCGAGGTTTTAGGAATACACTGAGCAGCTGCTTGTATATTACAGTCAGTTACCGTTGCTACACAGTCGTCTATTGATGGTTCATTCATGATAGCAGGATCAAGTTCTGTGAGAGCAGAGAAAGTGTACCAGTCTGCCTGATCCAGCTTCCACCGGGGCACGCGGATAGGGTGGCATCGACCACGGCCAGTCTCTCTCAAAAGTATAGGAAAATGATCACTGCCTAGTGGATTTTTCTCAACCCTCCATGAAAAATGGGAAAATAATGAAGGGGAGCAAACTGAGAGATCAATATCAGTAAAGGACTGACTAGGTGCATGAAAATAAGTGGAAGAACCAGTATTGAAAAGAGAAAGATTGTGATCAGAGAGCAACCCCTCCTGTCAATTACAGCACTTCCCCAGAGGGGATGATGTCCATTAAATCCCCCAGGATTAGAAATGGAGACAGCAACTGTTGAATGAGAGCATCAAGGTCTGATTGATCATGTCACTCCAGGGGACAGGTAGAGAGAACAAATAGTGATGGTATGACCCAAGGAAACACGGATGGCTACGGCCTCCAAGGGTGTGTTGAGTGACAAAGACAGGGTGGGCACATGCTGATCAACCAACAGTGTCAACCCTCCATGTAATTGTCCATCACACAGCCTGTCAATTCTGTACAGAGAAAACTGCCAAAAGGTGACTGTATCGGCAGGTTTTAGAAATGTTTCCTGTTAGGAAAGACATACAGAATGGTAGGAAGCAATCAGTGTTTTGTTGTCATCCAGATTAGAACGTAAACCTCGACAGTTCCATTGTATCAAGGTGGCCATTTTTAATGACAGGTAGGTGAAGTGGCTGGAGAACCCTTCTGTTTACAACCATGTCTTTTTTCCTTACTGTCCTTATTCGGAGTAGGTCTATCAACCTCCATGGATCCTGCCCTGGGTCAATTGGGCAGGTTTTTTTGTTGGAAGGGAATTCCTGTGACTGAGGATGCAAACAAATGATTGTTTTGCATCTTAGGGTGGAAAAAAAAGACGTATCTGAAGAAATGCCTGTATTTGAAACCGAAGGATGTGGATATTGGGGTTTGTTGGAATGTATGGGAGGAACAACGATGGGTGTAGAAGTTGATTCATCAACCTTTTTAACCATGGAGGTCAATGGGCTTTTCATTTGTTTTGAAAACAATTCTCTTGGAGGCACAGAGAGACCTGTCTGCACTCCCATTGTAGTTGTGGGATGAAGTGCAGCAGCATATGTCCGAGACGAAGTGGTGGACAGCAATTTCCGAACCTCAGGATAAGTAATGTTATCAATTGTTTTCAAATGCTGCAACTCTTTTTTCCTTCAACCATTTTGGGCAAGAACAAAAGTTGGAAGGGTGAGAACTATTGCAGTTGACACAATGTTGGTCCGTGTCACACTCATAGGCATTGTGGTCTTTGTCACCACAACGAGCACGTCAGGGAACCACGACATGACGTCTTTGAGTGGCCAAACCTCTGACATTGGAAACATCGGAGAGGGTTTGGAATGTACGACCGTATCCTACAATTTAGATAACCTCCCTTGATGGTGGCAGGTGCACATGGTGATGTAAATGTCAAAACAAGGATATCTGTTGGCAGTGTAACTCCTTCTTTGCGAGTGGAGATGCGCCTCACTGCAGAAACGCCTTGAGTGGAGAGACCAGCGAGAATCTCTGACTCGGGGACGTTCTTCAAGTCCCTCTCAACAATAACTCCTCGTGATGAATTCAAGGTTGCATGAGGGGTAACCTCAATAGGTATATCCCCAATTGCTGTTAAATTCAAGAGGAGTTCACTGTGTTGGGATGTGGATGTTTCAACCAATATGTCTCCAGATCAAAGCTTCTTTACTGACTTTGGAGAGCCAGCAAGTCCCTCGAGTCCCTTCTGAATAAAAAAGGGGGACATTTGCCCTAAAGGGTTTTCTGAAAGAGAATGTAATATAAGAAAATGGGGTACAAGTGTTACAGATGTTGAAGATTGCTGCTCAGAGTCTTCAAGACGTGGTCATTTACCAATTTACTGTTTTTTCACTATTTTATTTAAATTTTTTATTGGAGGATCCATAGGAAAAAAGGAAAATTTCTGTACCCACTGACACCACCCACCATGGAGCCCTATAAGGGAACGCACTACAATGTCATACAAGGACATTGCAGTAACACCAGGGTTTCGTGAGCACTATACCCAAACACCAGCATTAGACACAATTGTCCACAACACCCATTGAGAACTTCCAACACTGGTACTTGGTTGACTCTAGCCCAAGTGGACCAGCCGACTGACCCAAGGGGGACCACCCAATGGCCGCCCGTCTACAGGAATTCAAGGTCAAAGTGGTGTGTTAGGGTTGGACCCCTCAACCACCAGGATCCTCTCCTCCCCTTCACGGGTAGCCACACATGGCGAACACGTGGGTGGATGTTTAAATCCCAGATGAGGTAAACTGAAAGAATAGAACCTTCCCTGGGAGGTCCCTCACCACTTACAGGAATCCACACCGAGGGGTGTTTCAGAACAAGTATAATGATAAGCAAAGGCCTTTTGGTGTGCCTAAATTCACTACTTTTTGTATGAGGAAATAGGGACTATATTTATTTTCACAGCAATAAGTGCATGCTATCAATCACATTATGTTAACAATCACTTGAAATACCTACCTTTGGTTCCATCTGAGTCGAAACATACATATTGATTTGTTAAATTGAGAGAATGAAGAAAAACAAAACAACCTGAAATTAGTAAGTTGTTGTACAACTGCAATGCTACATTCCTGAGAAAACATGAAGAGTCTTGAATCCACTGTTAAAATCATAGAAATGAAGTTTGATTTCAAACTCAAAAAATGTGAAAATGGACTTCCAAGAGTCTAGAACCATACTAAATTGGAGTTTTATTCAGCAAGTCCACACACATGAATAAAATGGGAGAAAATATTAGATGCCATGATTGTGCACAGTTACGACCCTGTAGATTGGTATACTGTTAGATAGGAATGTCTGTAATAGTTACATTCGAGGAGAGAAACTAGTTTCACTGGCAATAAAATGCATAAAATTCAGCCATAACGTTTCAGATGACAAACGCCATTGTCAAAGATATGCCAAAAAATAATGGAATGGGTTTCCTCTGAGGTAAACTCCCCTCGTAGTTTCAGGCACAACAGGTTGTGTGTTACAACAGCTGATCACCTTCATGATCTTGTTTTTCAACCAATTACCTCCTGCCTAAAAAACTGAAAATATCTAGTTTTTCTCATTCAGAAGCAATCCAACGAATCAGTAGTCACATCTGTCAAACCCACAGATTCTTGGAAATATTTATATATAGAATGTAAAATTATGAAACAGAATGTTCCATAGCTGTCAAAAAGGTTTGGTAATTTTTAAGTATGTGCATATACCTGTTTATCACTTTGAACTTATAATAACATTTTCAACAGTGGCATGCTCAATTCATACATTTAACAAAATCCCCTACTGGAAGGTAATAGGACTTTCCAAATTCCTAATCAGTCTGTTGTCCCCACGCACCTCCCCAAACAATCAGCTAATACATAGTGATTTAAGAAAAACTACTATAAAATCATGTGAAGACTCATCCAAATTGGACTTCAATCTGTGGATGGGTTTTGTGGGCAAATGGACATTAGCCTCTTACACATATAAATAAAAAGTATTTAATAGTCAGAAAAAAAAGTTTGAATTGTTTTTTTTTCCTGAAATATGAATTCAAAACAAATGTAGCGATGTTGATGTCCTTAGTAATACTTCAAATTACCTGATATAAACTATTTAATTCAGTGATATTGATTTCCCTAGTATCATTTCAAATTACCTGATAACAACTATTTAATTCAGTGATACTGATTTCCCTAGTATCATTTCAAATTACCTGATATCAACTATTTAATTCAGTGATATTGATTTCCCTAGTATCATTTCAAATCACCTAATATCAACTATTTAATTCAGTGATATTGATTTTCCTAGTATTATTTCAAATTACCTAATATCAACTATTTAATTCAGTTGATTTCCCTAGTATTATTTCAAATTACCTAATATCAACTATTTAATTCAGTGATGTTGATTTCCCTAGTATTATTTCAAATTACCTAATATCAACTATTTAATTCAGTGATGTTGATTTCCCTAGTATTATTTCAAATTACCTAATATCAACTATCAATTTAGTGATGCTGATGTTCTTAGTATCATTTCAAATTACGTAATATCAACTATTTAATTCAACAATATTGGTTTCCCTTGTATTATTTCAAATTACCTAATATCAACTATTTAATTCAGTGATATTGATTTCCCTAGTATTATTTCAAATTACTTAATATCAACTATCAATTTAGTGATGTTGATGTTCTTGGTATCATTTCAAATTACCTAATATCAACTATTTAATTCAGTAATGTTGATATCATCAGTATCATTTCAAATTACCTAATATCAACTATTTAATTCAGTGATATTGATTTCCCTAGTATTATTTCAAATTACCTAATATCAACTATCAATTTAGTGATGTTGATGTTCTTGGTATCATTTCAAATTACCTAATATCAACTATTTAATTCAGTAATGTCGATATCGTTAGTATCATTTCAAATTACCTAATATCAACTATTTAACTCAGTGATGTTGATGTTCTTAGTATCATTTTAAATTATCTATCATCTGGGAGTCTGGTTGGCTCCGTAACAAAAAGTTAAACATGAACCTTGTGATACATACATTTCAAATTATCAAACATCTGGGAGTCTCACTGGCTCCATAATTAAAAAGTTCAATGTGAGCCTTGTGAAACATACCTTTTCACATGAAAGCTTAAAGTCCTACACTGATATAGTGGAAATACCTCTGGAAATGATGCTTAAATAAGCTCTTTCTAGGAAACTCCTGATGAAATATTCTAATGTGGGACACTCAATGATGAACACTTACATATGGTAACACTTCATTGATCTTAGGCTACACCTTTCACCCACATTGGAAGTAAGGAAGAAACAAGTATGTCTTCTAGTCCATGGTAGGAGAAGGGTTCCAACTATTTTCACCTCATGACCAGTAATCAGAAAAGCAAAGTAATTTCCATTCCAACAACCCAATCAAACTGAGTACACAACCAACTCCAAGCAACAGTAGCATGGGGGAAAGCAAATGTGATGGATCATCTCTAGAATTTTTCACTGGATTCACATTACCAACCACAAATCTGAAGACTATGTTGGTTGGTCCTACATCAATCAACACCACACCACACCACCTACAAACTGACATCCAGGCAGCAATTGGATTGTGGATGCTGACATGTTATGAGTATAATTATATGACAGCATCACCACTGCCCAACTTCCCACCAGTTGGCACCATTTGTTCAACCCCAAGTTATTACATCCCCATTAGTGACAGTTCTACATGGTCCACCATTCAAGTGGCTAGAAACTGGTAAGTGGGAGGGGTCTCCCTCTCTTCCCTCGAAGAACTCATGATAAGAAAATCTGGAGAAAGTGTCTGCCAGAAAGATCTTTGACTGGAGACTGAACAACCATGTAAAGCTATGTTGAAAAGCTGGGGAAGCAGACAGGAAACCCTCTGACACTGGCTTTTTCCATAATAATAGTACATGGAATAAATACGGTCTGAACTAAACAGTAGAAAGATAACACAATGATACTTCAAGTAAATTTGCAGAATACCCCATCTCAATAGTGGGCACATATGGAGCAAGGACAAATAGTATAAGCACTTTCCATCTTTCAGGCTAGATGCTGGTTTTATAAAAATAAATTCACCATGACAGACACCACCAACCACCTAGCAGGATCCTGCAAGCAAAGGTTACAAACCAAAAAAAAAAAATGTACACACCAGTGTAAAGATGGTGGATATAATAAAGGCAGCAAACAAAGGCATATGGTAACCCTCAGGAGACAAAGTAGCCAATATGAAGAAGAGAGTGGATGATGAAATTATGTAAGGTAGTACACATTCCAGTATGACTGATCTTGTCCAGTGGCAGTAGGAAACAATTAGCAAATTATAGAGGTAAGAGAATTGACAAGATTAAATGCAGACTTTCAGTGTGAACAGTGGGTTCTAAAGAGGAGACCAAACAAAGAATGTGAGAGACCATAAAATAGGAGCAGAGGAAGATATGTCTCAGGAAGAAAGGGAATCCTGTGGAATGGAGACAAATATCTCAAAAATGAGAAGTACAAACCAAGTTGCAACAAACAGTATGAACAGAAAAAGAAAGGTCTGTCCAGGTCCAAACAAGCAAAGAAGAGAAAAACAGAAGGAAGAAAGAGGTGAGAAGAGTAGAGATCTTGTTACCAAGTGGCTACATACCAAAGAAAAACCAATCATGAATATGAGGATAATGGAAAGGGTACAGAAAAAGCAAGTCACTAACATAAAGAGAATAACTGTGACCAAAAGCAAGAAGATGAAAGAATATGTTTTGAAGAGAAGGCAGCATAAGTAATAGATCTTTGTTTTCATGCAGGATGGCACCAAGGTCCCAGTCAAGCACCCACTATACTACTGACAATGACCACCAGTGGATTTCCCTCCATAAGTTATCATTACTACTCAACCTGTATGAGAAACTTAGTCACTCATGTAAGTAATACAAGATGGTACATGAATTAGTGTTCATAGTTTGAAGGGAAAAAAAAGATATTCAGTTCCCTTAACATAACAAACTTCATTAAACTGACAAACAAAACTATGTCTGATATGTTAAGTGACAAGTAATAACTACAATAACAAACTTACAATGTAATGCAAAGATATGATAATCCAGTTAATAGTTCAAAGAATAAATTTACAATGCAATGAAAAGGTCATATAATCCAGTTAATAGTTCCAAGAATAAACTTACAATGCAATGAAAAGGTCAAATAATCCAGTTAATAGTTCTAAGAATACTTATAATGTAATCAAAAGGTCAAATAATCCAGTTTATAGTTCCAAGAATAAACTTACAATGTAATGACAAGGTCAAATAATCCACTTAACAGTTCCAAGAATAAACTTACAATGTAATGAAAAGGTCAAATAATCCAGTTAATAGTTCCAAGAATAAACTAACAATATAATGAAAAGGTCAAATAATCCAGTTAATATTTCCAAGAACAAACTAACTAGATAATGAAAAGTTCAAATAATCCAGTTAATAGCTACAATAAAAAACTTATAATATAATGAAAATATCATATAATCCAGTTAACAGTTCCAAGAATAAACTTACAAGATAATGAAAAGGTCAAATAATCCAGTTAATATTTCCAAGAACAAACTAACTAGATAATGAAAAGTTCAAATAATCCAGTTAATAGCTACAATAAAAAACTTATAATGTAATGAAAATATCATATAATCCACTTAACAGTTCCAAGAATAAACTTACAATGTAATGAAAAGGTCAAATAATCCAGTTAATAGTTCCAAGAATAAACTTACAATGTAATGAAAAGGTCAAATAATCCAGTTAATAGTTCCAAGAATAAACTAACAATATAATGAAAAGGTCAAATAATCCAGTTAATATTTCCAAGAACAAACTAACTAGATAATGAAAAGTTCAAATAATCCAGTTAATAGCTACAATAAAAAACTTATAATGTAATGAAAATATCATATAATCCAGTTAACAGTTCCAAGAACAAACTTACAAGATAATGAAAAGGCAGAGCTTTAAAAATCCACCATTGCCAACCCAAAAAGAGCAAGGCCAGGTTTTCCCTCTCTTTTAAGCCTTTCTTGAGATGTGTGTAAGCCTCCTTCTAGAAATAAAAATATCTACATTTTATGTTTGTTATCTCTAAACACAATACAAATTTACAAAATGAAATATCACAGTATGATACTTAACTTCACAATCCACACAACATATCACACTTAATTATAATTCTAATAGACATTTCAGATCATGGCACATAACTTTGTGATCCACACAACAGATTAACTTAGCTGGAACCCCAATAAAGACCTCAAGTCATGACAATTTCATAATCTCAACACTTATCTAGAAACACAATACATAATTCAGGTTATAACAATTCACTTACAGCAAACTTTCTTGTGAGTTGGACCAGGGCATGACATTTAACCTCATGGTCCATTCGGGTGCAACTAAGAAACTTTTCTCTTTTTGAAGTCATCAATTTATATAAAGCCCAGAAGACCTCCTCTTCAGAAAGGTAGTGCATGAAGATACCTGCTAGGGGGTAAGCTAGTGGACAATACATTATGAATGGACTAAGATCAGCCAGTATGTACAAGACTCGTTCTACTGCCTGTTGTCCAGACTTGTTCAGGAAATAGTACATGCAAAAGGCTGGATCAACAAATGGTGGTAGGCTTGGTGGTATCTTCAGTTCTCCTAAAAATAAAATTAATCAGTATGTATGTACAGTGGAACCCCTCTAAGCAGCCACCCCTCAGATTCGGTCACCCCTTGAAAACAGTCATTCAATCACAGTCTCTTTTTTTCTTTACATAATACCTAACTATGTACAGCGAAACCCCTCTAATCAGGCCAGTTTGTCTCAGTCCCAAAGGTGGCTGCTTTAGAAGGGTTCCACTGTAGTTTTGTCTCATAGGTGATATACCTTATAGTAGCTATAGATTTAAGCAATACTATTATTCCTACAAATAAAAGGGTACATAGAACTTGTTTAATTTGAAGTGAAGGAGCTAGTATCTGGCAAAAACACAGCTTTAATAAAAGCAGAACGTTCCTATTGTAAAGACTGATCAAAACACAGCTATAACCAAGGTGGAAAGATCAGGTTGTAAGGGTTGATCAAGACACATCTGTAACCTATTCCAATAATATACATTTGGTTACCAACATTAGGATCAATAAAAACTAATTACATCAGATAATGTTAAAAAAAACTTCACACTACTTTTAAACAACTGAACTAATAATTATACTGGATGATGTAATACACTCTAAACTTTTTTTACACTATTTTGGGGGATGTAATGAGCTTCAACCTTCTTTTGAAAACCTCACCTAGTAATAATGTTGGATGATACAACACACATCAACCTTTCTTTAAACAGCTTATCTAATAATAATGTTGGATGATGTAACACATTTCAACCTTCTTTTAAACAACTCATCTAATAATAATGTTGAATGATGTAACACACTTCAACCTTCCTTTAAACAACTCATCTAATAACTATATTGATTAATGTAACACACTTGAACCTTTTTTTTAAACAGCTCATCTAATAAAAATACTGGATGATATAACATTCTCCAACCTTTCTTTAAACAACTCATCTAATAATTATATTGGATGATGTAACACACTTCAACCTTCTTTGGAAAAACTCACCTAATAATTGTATTGGATGATGTAACACACTACAAACTATCTTTAAACAAGTCATCTAATACCTATATTGGATGATGTAACACATTTCAACTGTTTCTTAAACAACTCATCTAATAAAAATACTGGATGATATAACATTCTCCAACCTTTCTTTAAACAACTCATCTAATAATTATATTGGATGATGTAACACACTTCAACCTTCTTTGGAAAAACTCATCTAATAATAATACTGGATGATGTAACACATTTCAACTCTTCTTTAAACAACTCATCTAATAATAATATTGAATGATGTAACACACTTCAACCTTCTTAAACAACTCATCTAATAATAATATTGAATGATGTAACACACTTCAACCTTCCCTTAAACAAGTCACCTAATAATTATATTAGATGACTAAACACACTTCAACCTCCTTTTAAACAACTCGTAATAATTATTTTGGATGATATAGCACACTTCAACCTCCTTTTCAGAAACTTCTTTACTAATTATTTTGGATGTTGTAAAGAGCTTCAATTTCTCACAAAGAAATAATTTGCTCAGTGTTTTCACATAGATGGTTTATGCAAAGTATTCATGATGTGAAATGAAGGTGGCATGGGCTGCAACAGGATAACTCAATGTTATTTGTAGACAAAACATGAAACTTACAAAACATCTTCCTTTTCTTCCAAGTCACTTTTGTAGATTTTCTTTTGAAGGATCTCATTATAACTGTTATTCTGAACAAGATATTTTTTTCCAGTTTGAACTTCATTTGTTCACGTGCCCTTGTAATTTTTTATATAGGTAAAAAGCTCTAATTTCCATTAAACAATTCATCTATTAAATATTTTGAATGGTATGAAAAGGTTCTGCATTGCTCTACACAATTTATCAAATAATTTTTTGACTGATGTAAACAGCTCTGTATTCCTTTGAAACACTCACCTAATAGTTCATTCCGTTTACTACAGTAATATCCTTCTTCATGTTCATTTTTGTTATTGTGATAATTACATATTGTCACCCATAAATTCCGTCTGATGGGATGGTTAATCTGCCAGTGGCAGAATCGTACTATTTCTTTTACCTATAAAAGAAAATAAAAAAATACATACATATACTTGTATTGGTTAACATTATAATACAGTGAGTTTTGTAGCATCACTTCTCTAAGCTGTGTTCTTTCTGTCCTTCCTTATTTACACAAAACTTAAACACGCATCATATGCTTGATTTTTTTATACGATATTTAGTTTTCCCTCTATAAGTATTACAAAGACAACTTTGGGGTTATCATTAGGTTTACCTTTCATGAAAAAAAAGGAAAAAAGAAAGATTATAATAAAAATCTATCTTTTAACCAGTATGATATACACCTAGCCATTACACTGAAAGAAAAGATACTACAACTATACAAAAAGATACATTAGTTACATTAAAAGATACATTAGTTACATTAAAAGATACCACAACTACACAAAAAGATACATTAGTTACATAAAAAGATACTACAACTACATAAACAATACTATAGCTACATATAAAGATACTACAACTAAATAAAAAGATATAGCTATATAAAAATATAGCACATGTAATAAAAGACACTACAGCTGCATAAATAGGTACTACAAGTAGACAAAAATATATTAGTTACATAAAAAGATATTACAACTAGATAAAAAGATACTACTCTACATAAAGAATACTACAACTGCACAAAAAGATATTACAATTACATAAAAAGATACTACAGCTACATAAAGATATTACATCTACATAAAAAAGATACTACAAGTTTATAAAGATACTACAACTACATAAAATACTACAGTTACATAAGGATACTATAACTACAGCTACATAAAAAGACACTACACTACAAAAATGATACTACAACTACACAAAAAGATATTACAGATACATAAAAGATACTGCATCTATGTAAAACAATATTACAGCTACATGTACATAAAAAGATACTGCAGTTACATGAAAAGATATTACAGCTAAATAAAGATACTACAATTATATAAAATGATATTACAGCTATATAAAAAGATATTAAAGTTACCTAAAAATATATTACAGTTATATAAAGATACTTCAGCTACATAAAGATAATACAACTTGATAAAGATATACTACAGCTATATAGATACTACAACTAGATAAAAATATACTATAGCTATATAAAGATACTACAACTACATAAGATACAGCTACTTAAAGATATTACAGCTACATAAAAGATACTACAGCAACATAAAATATACCTGAGCTATATAAAGAAACTAAACTACATAACAAGAAATTACATATACATAAAAGATACTACATCTACATAACAAGATACAACTACATAAAAAGATATTACAACTAGATAAAAATATACTACAGGTACATGAAGATACAACAACTACATAACAAGAAATTACATCTACATAAAAAGATACTATAGCTACATAAAAAGATATTACAACTAAATAAAGATACTACAATTGCATAAAATATTACAGCTACATAAAAAGATATTACAGTTACATAGGATAGTTACTTAAAGATACTGCAGCTGCATAAAAAGATATCACAGCTACATAAAAATATACAGCTACTTAAAGATACTATATCTAAAGGTACTATAACTACACAAACAGGTATTACAGCTTAATAAAAAATACAACTACATAAAAAGATATTACAACTAAATAAAGATACTATAGCCACACAAAAATATACTACAATACATAAAAAGATACAACTACATAAAAAGATATTAAATTCAAGCTTTATAGTTTCATTACTGAACTTGAGTTAAGTACAGTAAGAGTTAAAATCTCATTCTTAATATTAAAATTAAATAATTATAATTTTACAAAGACATAAAACAATTTCAAAATGTTTGCAGTAAACATTTCACAAACCTACATACATAATACAAGAATTAAATATCTCAAACACTTGAATACCTATCAGAATCAATCTGTCACATGAAACCTTTGAAAAGGGCAGTAAAAACCACACAAGCATTTTACAGACAGTCTTAACAGTATCACACATGACATGAACAGTTCACAAAAGAATCAAAACAATATAATACTTGTTGATTATGTCCTTCCTTTAAAAGCCTTTCTAGCTCCTGGATGGTGTCAGTTAAATACTTAGATTTCGATGGCGTCAGTGGTTGAACTTTTGGAAGGTCTCTTTTGTTAACATGCTCTCTGAAAACATCATTACCAGATAATTCTTCCATCTTTACTCCTGTATAAAGATTTCGTTAGTTCTGTGTACTACTAACAAAAGTCAGGTATTTTTACTCAATAAACTTTTTGAATATCAAATAGCATACAATCACATTGTCATAAACTTGAAGGATAAATTTTAAATAATTCCAAAAATACATTATAGAAATGAAATGCAGATCACACATTTGAATCCATGAAATGGTACATAGTTTATAGAATAATTTTAATATTTTTGTGTAATTCAATTTAAAACAACCTCAAAAGTATACAAAATTACAGAAACAGATTAATTTCTTATAAGTATTTTAGTAAAATTATTAAAAAGGTGAAAAACATGTTTAAACTTTGCAGTTTTTAAAATCTTGTATATTCGAAAATATTATATGTAAAAAAGAAATTACAGTATCTTTGAAATAATCATTCAAATAGCCTTAAACAAAACAAATAACACGAACAAATAAAGAAATCACACCACTATTTAGTGCTTTAATCTATTTAATAATTTGTTAGGTTTAAATTTTAGACAATGAAAATTCTGATTGGTTAAAATGTAACTGCCTAATTTTCATTAAATGCTTCTAATCCCTGTAAGGATGGCATTGAAAATGCTAGCTCCTAAATACCATGTCATTAAACATTTACAGTAGTCAATCACTACACAATCACATGCTTACTAGTGATCTCGAGCTACTTTAATTTTCCATCAGTAGCAGGTAATAAAATGTCCTGGAGAATATCCTTTACCTTTGAAAAACATAATGTTGAAAATGACTTTCCTACCTATTATAATTATTATTTTTCTAAAAAAGGTTGTGTATACATATATATATATATTACAACTCTTAACAACTTCTTTCCCACAAATAACTTAATTGCCTTTTGTTTAGGGCAGTTGCCAAAAGCAATCATATAGGATGCATTTGTTAAACAGCAGAGACCTGATCTGATGATCCTCAGACAAGCAACATAACTAGCATGTCAGGCCCTACCTCTTAACTGGAGGTTAAGTTTTTAAAATTAAGACTCATACCTAAAATAAAAATTACAAAACCAGAATAGTTCATGTAAATATACTATTTAATTTACATCTTCATTAATTACAAAAATTAACTGGTAAAGTCTAACTTGCATATCCAATGCTACCCACATCCCTAATGTAATATTTAATAAGCATTTACAGCTTGTCTTCATGTAATACCATTTCAATAAATGAAACAGAAATTCACTACTTTGATGCCAACCCTATCATAAGTAGTGTATATGAAGTTTAAAATTTGTCAAGTTATAGGTATTTATTTAGGTCTTAAGTTACTTTTAAATGTAAATTGAATTTGAAATTAAGTTTAAATAACATGCATAAAATCAATGTTTTTGTTTGTGTTACTTTCGGCCCTTTACGAATATATCTGTTTGAGTATGTTTTAAAATTTGCAAATTAAGACTGTAACAATATAAGCGTATTTTAGCTTCCAGTTCCTCCTCTCCATGTACAATATTCACAAACTTGTCGAAACTCCGATTGACTTCATTAAAAGTTAGACTTAACGCGAGGCTTTCAACTTTTGATTTGTAATTAATTACAATAGAAGCACTCTTTGTCTCATGACAAAACGTTCACATCTAGATCAAATAAAAATGAAAATAATTAATAACAAATTACCAGAGTAACACACATTATTGTTTACAATCTCAACCAAAAACGCCTTTCCACAATTTAACTAAAGCGACATCTTATGAAGAAATCAAATTGAAAAACAATATCAACGATTTTGTTAAAACTTGAATAGATCGTTAAATTTTATATATATATATAAACTATATTAGCATGTAACATTAAATTATTTTAACACCTTTATATCAGTATCAAAACCAAATCAAAGGAATAAACAAACACTTGGGACAAAATGTTTTTATTACTAACCCATGATATTTGGTATTTTCAAACTGTAAAGTAGTTTGTTCATATGTTCTTTTGGCTAACTATTCAGGTGAGATGAAAAAAAGTTATGAAGGCAAGATGAATATTATTCATAAAAGAAATCATATATAGTAAATTAATAATAGATGATGACCCTAACCGATTTTCTTTGCAATACTTCCAATTAAAGACGTCATCAGTTAGGCTTTCGACTCTTAAAATCGGGTTTCGATAGCAGTAGTAGGCAAAACATGTAGCTTTTGGCTTAATGACAAAATAAACAAACAAGTCATCAGTAATGAACAGACGTCGTCTTAATATCTAATAAGGTGGAATGTTCACAAACTAGACTTCCTGTATCGAATATCTGATTTTAAAAAATTAATAATGAAGTCAACTAATATTTGAAAGATAATCTGCACCAGTAAATTAGGATATTTACATTAATTTAAAACTTGTTGGAAAAATAGTTTCGTCAAAGGTTAAGCTTGGAATGCATGAATATAAGTTTCTTAGAGCTAAGACAACCGCAGCAAATGAAAGAAGTAGATAAAACAAACAAACACCTTCGATGTGGTTTGGTTTGAATTTCGCACAAAGCTGTACGACTGAAAGAACTACCATGTTTGGTAACGGGGATTCGAACTCCCAATCCCTAACTTGCGAATCAAGCGCCCGAATTATTAGGTCATGGTACGCCCAAAAAGCTTACCTTGAGTTAACACTAACCATGTGTAACATTCTACAATCTAAGAAAAAAGCATACCCTTATTTCTCAATAAAAGCCAAAGTCTACATCAGTGAGTTATTCAAGCTTTGTTTTAATTAGACGGTGAGTGAAGCAAACGCGGAGTCCACCACTTACAGTCGACATCTGTAGACTATCTCAAAAGCCCTTTTAGAATTTTACCATATCAGCAAGCCTCATTTTTCTAAACATGAATTAAGTTGCATCCCATATGAATAATAAGCTTTAAGACAGTACATAGCAGTTTCGCTTTACTCAGTGTAAATTCTGTGTAAAAATATGCTTGAGCTCGAAATAAGATGAGGCCCATTATTGTTTGATTTGTGTGGACACGAAAACTCAAAGGTTTTCCTCGACTTATAGACGAGATTTTCGTTTTGTTTTGAAGTTATCAGAGCAAAAATATGCCAACTCACAGCATAATGATGTGAAATATTAAAGCACGTTTAGTGGTTTTTTATAAAATATTAGTGTAAAGTAACGTCCAGAAGTTCCTAAGAGGTTTTGTCCGAATTTTGTTTAGAGTTTTATCAATAGAATACTTCTCTGAGGGCTCGGCATGGCCATGTGGGTTAAGGTGTTCGACTCGTAATCTGAAAGTCGTGGGTTCCAATTCCCGTCGCACCAAACATGCTCGCCCTTTTAGCCGTGGGGACGTTATAATGTGAGGTCAATCTCACTATTCGTTGGTAAAAGAGTAGTCCAAGTGTTGGCGGTGGGCGGTGATGACTAGCTGCCTTCTCTCTAGTCTTACACTGCTAAATTAGGGACGGCTAGCTCAGATAGCCCTCGAATAGCTTTGTGCGAAATTCCAAAATCAAACAAACAAACGTAAATGCTAGCTAAGTTCACTTGTCCCTGCTACGTTCAATAAAGTGTCAGTATAATCGTATGTAAGTATTAAAGTTTTGCTCTAGAATGACAGTAAAGCTAACTTAATCTGTTATTTGTCAGTAGAACCACATCAGTGCTAAAATGAGTTACGTGTCAGTAGAAAAGAAAGGTATGACTTAAATGTTGCATCTGAAGGACAGCTAATCTCATTTGACGCTGCTACGATAAATTAATTGTCGGTAGAACCGTAAATCAATATAAAAGTGTTGTTCCTAAGTGACAATAGCTAATTTTTCAATGCCACGTTCACTTAAGTGTCAGTAGAACCATATGCCAATATCGAAGAGTTGATCCTGAGTGACAGTAGCTAATGTTTCAATGCCGCGTTTAGTTAAGTGTCAGTAGGACCATATATCAATAAGTAGGTGTTGTTCCTGGGTGACAGTAGTTATTTTTTCATTGCTACGTTCAGTTAAGTGTCAGTAGAACCATATGTCAATATCAAAGTATTGTTCCTCAGTGACAGTAGATAATTTTCCAGTGCCATGTTAAGTCTCAATAGAACCATATGTGAATATGGAAGTGTTGTTACTGAATGGCATCAACTAATTTTCCAGTGCTATGTTAAGTGTCAATAGGACCATATGTCAATATCGAAGTATCGTTCATGAGTTAGAGTTGGAAATTTTCCAATGCTACGTACAGTTAAGTGTCAGTAGTACTATATGTCAGTATTAAATTAATGCTCGTGAACTACTTTTCTCCTTTTCCTTGTTTAATTCAATAAAAGTAGTGAAATATTGACACATTCATTTTAAGCTGTTACGTTGTTTCACAAAGGACATATCAGTAGCCTAGAGTACAACAGCTATATTCGTGTTTATTTATAACTGAATTAGTGCTGTTAATATCTGTTAGTTTTCCTCGATGATAATAATTTAACACAAATCACGACATTTTTTCATTATTTCTATGTTCAACAGCATTGTCACAGGACACTAGATGATTTTTAATATACTTATTTTGTTGCATATTAACTGGTTCGTCACCAACTACTAATAACTGTGCTTATTTCGTTAACGGTCAAGCTAAGTTTGTCATTGAAATTTGCTTGATTTCAGAAACAAAAAAAAAATCAATGTTCTGATGTAGTTATTTATAACAGACATAGAGGGCCACCTTATGGTGAAGGCTAACACTGCTTGAATATATTTGTATTAATAATAATTGTCATAAAGCTTTAGCCCTAGGCCTATTTTATTTTTAAAACTAAATTTAGTATTTATTCCCTTAGGCCTAATACCAACATCTTATAACAAGTATAACTATTATCATCATACTTGGGCAGCTTATAAAATGTTTTTACACCAGTCAATAATTTTTTATTTTATTTTATTTTTGCCCTTGCACTGAAAATGCTGTGATGTTATCGTTCGAGGGATTAAAAACTATTTTGGTAACTTATATAGAACGACCATAAAATAATGATGTCTTTGGAGTCTTAAAATGGCCTACCTCATTACAAATTAATAAAATATTGTGAAAAAAGGTGTCAATGGCTGCACGTTGTTTTCCTGTTAAATGAAAATGTAATAAAGTTGTGCTACAATGTATGATTTGAAATGGTTGTTGGTAGAATAAGTTGCTCAGAAGTTTATGAATATGTTGAAATACGCATCACCAATCAAAAGTATCTTTCATTATCAGTAATTGAATGTTATTCCTGGCCTTGGACAGGGATGTTTACACCAGAATGTATAAACCTACACGCGGTGTCATTGGTTTACTCCCTATGAAATCTATATGAATACATCGATAAATGTAATTACAACATACTGTTACTTCTTCGTTCTTTAGAGTAGTACGTTAGTAAATGTGATTGGGAGACCGTTAGATTTACTTTTAATAATCGTATGTTACAGTAAACGTGATTAATAATATTTTCGCTTTCCTCTTTATAATATTACACTATGGTCAGTATTATTAAAACACGTGTTCGCCTTTACCTATATAAATCATTAGAACTAGATTGTTGTTTTTAAGGTTTCGAACTGTGAATATAAGAGTCCAGGGTTCGAGACACAAATATGTTGAGTTTATTTTGTTTTTTGTTTTTTTTGAATTTCGCACAAAGCTATTCGAGGGCTATCTGTGCTAGCCGTCCCTAATTTAGCAGTGTAAGACTAGAGGGAAGGCAGCTAGTCATCACCACCCACCGCGAACTCCTGGGCTACTCTTTTACCAACGAATAGTGGGATTGATTCGCAAATTATAACGCCCCCACGGCTAAAAGGGCGAGCATGTTTGGCGCGACAGGGATGCGAACCCGCGACCCTCAGATTACGAGTCGCACGCCTTAATATGTTGAGCATGCTTCAGATTCTTACCTATGATTGTTCAAAGGGCCACTATTTTATCTACAAATTGTGGGATTGACCGTCACATCATTACACCTCCGCGCCTGAAAGGGCGAGGATGTTTGGTGTGATGGGGATTCGAACACTCGCCCCTCATATTTCGATTTAGGCACCCTGACTACCTGACGATGCTCGACTTGAAATAGTTGAAAGACACGTTTGCTTTTCCTGCATTAAATTATGGTATAATTATACTTGAACGTTTCTTTTCCATGAATAAAAAGTATACTTTGCTAAGTAAATACAATTATTTTTTTATTATATAAATTATATTTATATTGCTTGTTGATGTTGTATTTTTCACTATCACGTTTGGTTGACACGATTATGAAACTTAACCTTGAAAGTTATTTTTATATGCACAGGAGAGCCTCCACATACAAAAAAGACGAACAACTTTTTGTATCATATTTTAACAAGAAAACAAAACATATTTTATACCCTTTGTTTAAAAAAAATGAACCGAGATAGCAGGTTATTCTCCAAAACTAGAGGGTGGCCCGTAAGTCCCTACCCATCCATATGTTATAATGTTATATTCAATCACGCATGTATTATAAATTTGTTTCTTTTTTTTTTCAGAGAAATATGGCCGATGTAGGCCAATTTACACTTGAAGAGCGTATTGTGACAAGTACGTGGGTACATGAGTGCAAAAATACTGGTGACACTACACAGGCACACGGGAAACATGGGATATATGAATGGGTAGAGACTCACGGGCCACCCTGTAGTGTGACCTTCGAATGTTGTTACATCTCCTGATCCTTGGCATAAAATTAGTTTAGCTTCACATGAACTGCAATTAAATATGTTGTGTACTAAATTCTTGACCCGTTTCATCGGGCACATAATAACAGTGCCATCTATAACATTTGTGATTATTTCAGACCATTAAATTTAACTGAAGAAACTACGTCATTTCTTGAAATGTCGCAAAAACAACTTGTAAGTATACATTTTATGAAGATCTAAAGACCTGTATAGTTTCTATATGCCTAAGATACTAATGAAACATACAATATTATCGTATTGTTAAGTATTTTAACATTATATTGTTACATCAACGTTTACCATTAGTAATCTCATCACGCAAACAAACTCAACTATATGAATACCACAAATGGTGACAACTGTAGTCGAAATACTGCTTTTATTTTAAGTAGAAACAAACATACATATAGTCTAATAGTGCAAGCAAGTACAATACAAAATGGTATTTACGTTTTAACGCTTAATATTTTGGATATCACCATGCTACACTTGCCCAAAAACCTAAGAACAAACAAAACAAAAAAACTAATTAACTTGCAACGCAAAAAAAACCAAAACAAACCAAAAGTCTATAACATACTTCAAAATAAAACGAATCTCTAATCACTCAACTTCTAACTGGAAACCGGATGTATACTAACAAAAAATAGTTTGTCTGTTTGTTTGAGAACAAACACATATTAGGTAGAGAGTTGTGTCTACCGCAGAGAATCGCACCACGAATGCCCCATCGTGGAACTGAGGAAACAGACATTCCAATTAGACGAAACGAGAAACGGTAGTGTTTAATCGGAGCATGGTGAAACCAGACACTTTTTAAGTAGAATGTATTTGTGCTATAAATAATTTAGGCCCAGCATGGTCAGGTGGTTAAGGCACTCGATTCGTAATCTGAGAGTCGTGGTGGGGGCGTTATAATGTGACAGTCAACCCCACTATTCGTTAGTAAAAGAATAGCTCAAGAGTTGACGGTGGGTGGTGATTATTAGCTTCCTTCCCTCCAGTCTTACACTACTGAGTTAGGAACAGCTAGCGCAGACAGCCCTTGTGTAGCTTTGCGCAAAATTCCAAACAAACCAAACTATAAATAATATATAAATATTATTAATTTCTAGCGGTTTATTAGAAAACAAATGTGTAATACTCATATTTAAAAAGTAAGTAGATATTCTAGCCTAGTAAATAAATATACACCTAGTAGCCGAACAAATGTTAATCACAACAATTACAATAAACTGAAATATGTTTATGCTGGGGGCCTGGCATGGCCTAGCGCGAAAGGCGTGCGACTCGTAATCCGAGGGTCGCGGGTTCGCGCCCGCGTCGCGCCAAACATGCTCGCCCTCCCAGCCGTGGGGGCGTTATAATGTGACTGTCAATCCCACTATTCGTTGGTAAAAAGAGTAGCCCAAGAGTTGGCGGTGGGTGGTGATGACTAGCTGCCTTCCCTCTAGTCTTTCACTGCTAAATTAGGGACGGCTAGCACAGATAGCCCTCGAGAAGCTTTGTGCGAAGTTTAAAAACAAAACAAACAAACAATGTTTATGCTGCAGTGGTTAAAAGAAAAAGGAAAATGTTTATTGCGGTGGTTACAAAAAAAAAGGAAGATGTTTATTGCCATGGTTATAAGAAACAGCAAACAGAAACCATCAGAATAAAAGAGAAAATTATTAGAGACAAATGTAGCAATAATGTCCCCACTTTTATTTCGTAGTTTATACAAATAGATACACAATATTCACTGTTTCTAAGTTTCAAAGAAAACTTTATTATTAAAGCTACGTTATAAAATACTCTTGGTGTCAAATTTTGCTATTATTACTTCTTTGCCAACTATAAGATAAGATAATGTATTGTTCAGGTGCGAAACATTTTACACAGTAGTCAAATATGATTACAATTAATTATATTTGTCATGTGACATCAGCATTAAGCCTAATAAATCTTTCAGAGTGAATTTCTTTATCTAATTACTTTCGGCTTCCTAGACTGGCAATATGCTCACTTTAAGGGCGGTAGGTCACAAAGAGACTTGTACAAGAGATATATTTCACTTGTATACAACTCTTTCAAATGATCATTGGTGTAGGTAACCAAAACATTGTAGATACTGCATTAAGACTGTTAGTTTCTCTCTGTCTATTTTTCTCAAATAGCAAAGACAAGTCGGGCTATCTGCTGTATCCACCAACGAAAGTCGAACCCCTGATTTTAGCTTGGTAAATCCGAATAATTACAGCTACCCACCGTGGGCCCTGTTAGCCTGACTTAAAAGAATGGTTTGTGGTAACTGTTCCTTTGAATAGTGCTCTTCATTGAAAGCCTTTTCTTCAACCGAGCAGATGGAACATAAATCTTCCACAATAAATAAAAACGAATATACTACTGGGAAACACATACTGGTTTATTTGTTTATTTGACAAATATACAACTGTGAAAAAATTAAAAATTTTATTCGTTTACTTATGTAAGCCTACCAGTGTTGTTAAAGACATGTATACTACTGTGAAAAGATGTACAGTTTTATTAGTTTACTTATGTAAACCTACCAGTACAAATAAAGACACATATACAACTGAAAAATATGTACAGTTTTATTCGTTTACTTATGTAAGCCTACCAGTATAATTACAGACACGTATACTACTGTGAAAAGATATACAGTTTTAATTGTTTACTTATTTAAACCTACCAGTACAAATAAAGACACGTATACTACTGTGAAAAGGTATACAGTTTTAATTGTTTACTTATGTAAACCTAGCAGTATATTAAAAGACACATATACAAGCGTAAAAAGATGGACAGTTTTATTTCATTCCTTATGTAAACCTTCCAGTACAGTTAAAGACACGTATACAACTGTGAAAAAATGTACAGATTCATTCGTTTACACATGTAAGCCTACCAGTATCGTCAAAGACACATATACAAGTGTGAGAAAACAAACAGTTTTATTTCTTTACTTATGTAAACCTGCCAGTATAGTAAAAGGCAAATATACAACTGTGAAGAGATAGACAGTTTTATTTGTTTACTTATTTAAACCTTTCAGTCCAGTTTAAGATACGTAGACAAGTGTGAAAAGATGTACAGATTATTCGTTTACTCATGTAAGCCTAACAGTATCGTTAAAGACACGTATACAACTGTGAAAAACAATACAGTTTTATTTGTTTACTTATGTAAACCTACCAGTACAGTTAAACACACAGAAACAACTGTGAAAAAATATACAGTTTTATTTGTTTACTTATGTAAACGTTTCAGTACAGTTAAAGACTCATATACAAGTGTGAGAATATGTACAGTTTTATTTCTTTACTTATGTAAACCTATCAGTCCAGTTAAAGATACATATACAACTGTGAAAAGATGTACAGTTTTATTTGTTTACTTATGTAAATTTACCAGTATAGTAAAAGGCAAATATACAACTGTGAAAAGATAAACAGTTTTATTTGTTTACTTATGTAAACCTACCAATACAGTTAAAGACACATTTACAACTGTGAAAAGAGATACAGTTTTATTTGTTTACTTATGTAAACCTGCCAGTATAGTAAAAGGCAAACACACAACTATGAAAAGATGTACAGTTTTACTAGTTTACTTATGTAAACCTACCAGTACAAATAAAGACACATATACAACTGAAAAATATGTACAGTTTTATTCGTTTACTTATGTAAGCCTACCAGTACAAATAAAGACACGTATACTACTGTGAAAAGATATACAGTTTTAATTGTTTACTTATGTAAACCTAGCAGTATATTAAAAGACACATATACAAGCGAGAAAAGATGGACAGTTTTATTTCATTCCTTATATAAACCTTCCAGTACAGTTAAAGACACATATACAACTGTAAAGAAATATACAATTTTATTTGTTCACTCATGTAAACATAACAGTACAGAAAAAGATAAAAACACAAGTATGAAAAAATACAGTTTAATTTGTTTACTTATACAAACCTAGCAGTACAGTTAAAGACACGTATACAACTGTTAAAAAATGTACAGATTCATTCGTTTACACATGTAAGCCTACCAGTATCGTCAAAGACACATATACAAGTGTGAGAAGACATACAGTTTTATTTCTTTACTTATGTAAATCTGCCAGTATAGTAAAAGGCAAATATACAACTGTGAAGAGATAGACAGTTTTATTTGTTACTTATGTAAACTACCAGTACAGTTAAAAACACATATATAACTGAGAAAAAGAATACAGTTTTATTTCTTTACATATGTCAAAGTAAAAGTATAGTTAAAGACATGTGTGCAACTGTGAAAACATATACAGTTTTATTTGTTTACAAATGTAAATTTACCAGTACAATTAAAGACACATATTCAACTGTGAAAAAATATATAGTTTTCTTTGTTTACTTATGAAACCTTCCAGTACAGTTAAAGACACATATCCAACAGTAAAAAGATGTAGAGTTTTTATTCTTTACTTATGTAAATATACCATTATAGTCAAAGACACGAACACTACTGTGAAAAGATATACAATTTTATTTCTTTACGTATATAAAACTATCAGTACAGTTAAAGACACATATACAACTGTAAATAAATATACAGATTTATTTGTTCACTCATGTAAACATAACAGTAGAGAAAATGATAAATATACAAGTGTGAAAAAATGCAGTTTAATTTGTTTACTTTTATAAACCTAGCAGTACAGTTAAATATACATATACAAGTGTGAAAACTATACAGTTTTATTCGTTTACTCATGCAAGCCTACCAGTATAATTAAAGACACGTATACAAGTGTGAGAATATGTACAGTTTTATTTGTTTACTTATGTAAATCTACCAGTATAGTTAATGATACGTATAATACTGTGGAGAGATGTACAGTTTTATTTCTTTACTTATGTAAATTTACCAGTGTAGTAAAAGGCAAATATACAACTGTAAAAAGATAAACAGTTTTATTCGTTTACTCATGTAAGACTAACAGTATTGTTAAAGACACATATACTACTGTGAAAAGATTTACAGTTTTATTTCTTTACTTTTGTAAACCTACCAGTACAGTTAAAGACACGTATACAACTGTGAAAAAATACAGTTTTATTTGTTTACAGATCTAAACCTACCAGTATCGTTAAAGACACGTATACTACAGTAAAAAGACATACAGTTTTATTTGTTTACTTTTGTAAACCTACCAGTACAGTCAAAGACACATATTCAACATTGAAAAGATGCACAGTTTCATTTGTTTATTCATGTAAACATTTCAGTACAGTTAAAGACATATATACAACCGTGAAAAAATGTACATTTTTATTTCTTTATTCATGTAAACCTACCAGTACAGTTAAAGAAACATATACAACTGTGAAAAACAATACAGTTTTATTTGTTTACTTATGTAAACCTACCAGTACAGTTAAAGACATATATACAACCGTGAAAAGATGTACAGTTTTATTTGTTTACCTATGTAAACCTTTCAGTACAGTTAAAGACATATATACAACCGTGAAAAGATGTACATTTTTATTTGTTTATTTATGTAAATCTACCAGTACACTTAGAGATACATATACAACTGTGAAAAACAATACAGTTTTATTTGATTACTTATGTAAACCTACCAGTACAGTTAAAGACACGTATACAACTGTGAAAAGATGTAAAGTTTTATTTGTTTACTTATGTAAACCTACCAGTATAGTTAGACTCATATTCAACTGTGAAAAGATGTACGATTTCATTTGTTTATTTATGTAAATCTACCAGAACAAATAAAGACACATATACAACTCAAAAATATGTACAGTTTTATTTGTATACAGATCTAAACCTACCAGTATCGATAAAGACACGTATACTACAGTGAAAAGACATACAGTTTTATTTGTTTACTTTTGTAAACCTACCACTACAGTTAAAGACACATTTACAACTGTGAAAAGATGTACAGTTTTATTTGTTTACCTATGTAAACCTTTCAGTACAGTTAAAGACATATATACAACCGTGAAACGATGTACATTTTTATTTGTTTATTGATGTAAACCTACCAGTACAGTTAGAGATACATATACAACTGTGAAAAACAATATAGTTTTATTTGATTACTTATGTAAACCTACCAGTACAGTTAAAGACATATATACTACTGTGGAAAGATGTACAGTTTTATTTCTTTACTTATGTAAACCTACCAGTACAGTTAAATATACGTATACAACTGTGAAAAGATGTACAGATTTATTCGTTTACTCATGTAAGCCTAAGAGTATAGTAAAAGGAAAAGATACAACTGCGAAAAAATATACAGTTTTATTTGTTTAATTATGTGAAACTTTCGGTACAGTTAAAGACACGTATACAACTGTGAAAAGATGTACAGTTTTATTTGTTTACTTATGTAAACCTACCAGTATAGTTAGACTCATATTCAACTGTGAAAAGATGTACGATTTCATTTGTTTATTTATGTAAATCTACCAGAACAATTAAAGACACGTATACAACTGTGAAAAACAATAAAGTTTTATTCGTTCACTTATGTAAACCTAACAGTACAGTTAAAGACACGTATACAACTGTGAAAAAATATAGTTTTATTTGTTTACTTATCTAAACCTACCAGTACAAATAAAGACACATATACAACTGAAAAATATGTACAGTTTTATTTGTTTACAGATCTAAACCTACCAGTATCGTTAAAGACACGTATACTACAGTAAAAAGACATACAGTTTTATTTGTTTACTTTTGTAAACCTACCAGTACAGTCAAAGACACATTTACAACTGTGAAAAGATCTACAGTTTTATTTCTTTACTTATGTAAACCTGCCAGTACAGTAAAAGGCAAATATACAACTGTGAAGAGATAGACAATTTTATTTGTTTACATATGTAAACCTTTCAGTGTAGTTAGACACATATTCAACATTGAAAAGATGCACAGTTTCATTTGTTTATTCATGTAAACCTACCAGTACAGTTAAAGAAACATATACAACTGTGAAAAACAATACAGTTTTATTTGATTACTTATGTAAACCTACCAGTACAGTTAAAGACATATATACTACTGTAGAAAGATGTACAGTTTTATTTCTTTACTTATGTAAACCTACCAGTCGAGTTAAATATACGTATACAACTGTGAAAAGATGTACAGATTTATTCGTTTACTCATGTAAGCCTAACAGTATAGTAAAATGAAAAGATACAACTGCGAAAAAATATACAGTTTTATTTGTTTAATTATGTGAAACTTTCAGTACAGTTAAAGACACGTATACACTTGTGAAAAGATGTACAGTTTTATTTATTTACTTATGTAAACCTACCAGTATAGTTAGACTCATATTCAACTGAAAAATATGTACAGTTATATTTGTTTACAGATCTAAACCTACCAGTATTGGTAAAGACACGTATACTACAGTAAAAAGACATGGTGTTTTATTTGTTTACTTATGTAAACCTTTCGGTACAGTTAAAGATATATATACTACTGTGGAGAGATTCACAGTTTTATTTCTTTACTTATGTAAACCTATCAGTCCAGTTAAAGATACGTATACAACTCTAAAAAGATGTACGGATTTATTCCTTTTCTCATGTAAACCTACCATAATAGTTAGACACATATTCAACTGTGAACAGATGTACAGTTTCATTTGTTTATTTATGTAAACTTACCAGTACAGTTAAAGACATATATAGAACTGTGAAGAAATGTACAGTTTTATTTGTTTCCAGATCTAAACCTATTAGTCCAGTTAAAGATACGTATACAACTCTAAAATATGTACGGATTTATTTGTTTCCTTATGTAAACCTACCAATAGAGTTAGAAACACATATACAACTGTCAAAAGCTATACAGTTTTATTCGTTTACTTATGTTAACCTACCAGTACAGTTAAAGACACAGAAACAACTGTGAAAAGATGTATAGTTTTATTTGTTTACTTATGTAAACCTTTCAGTCCAGTTAAAGATACGTAGACAAGTGTGAAAAGATGTACAGATGTATTCGTTTACTCATATAAGCCTAACAGTATCGTTAAAGACACGTATACAACTGTGAAAAACAATACAGTTTTATTTGTTTACTTATGTAAACCTACCAGTACAGTTAAAGACACAGAAACAACTGTGAAAAAATATACAGTTTTATTTGTTTACTTATGTAAACGTTTCAGTACAGTTAAAGACACATATACAAGTGTGAAAAGATGTACAGATTTATTCGTTTACTCATGTAAGCCTAACAGTATCGTTAAAGACACGTATACTACAGTGAAAAGACATACAGTTTTATTTGTTTACTTTTGTAAACCTACCAGTAGAGTTAAAGTCATATATACAACCGTGAAAAGATGTACAGTTTTATTCGTTTATTCATGTAAGTTTACCAGTATATTTAAAGACACAGATAAAACTGTGAAAAGATGGACAGTTTTAATTGTTTACTTATGTAAACCTACCAGTACAGTAAAAGACACATATACAACGAAGAAAAAATATAGTTTTCTTTGTTTACTTATGTAAACCTCCCAGTGTAGCAAAAGACACGTAAACAAGTACGAAAATATATAGTTTTTCTTTGTTTACTTATGTAAACCTAACAGTGTAGGTAAAGACATGTGTACTACTGTGAAAAGACATACAGTTTTCTTTGTTTACTTATGTAAACCTGCCAGTATAGCTAAAGATATGTAAACAACTACGAAAAGATGTAATTTTATATGTTTACTTATTTAAATTTTCCAGTATAGTTAAAAGCAACATATACAATTGTGAAAAGATAAACAGTTTTATTTCTTTACTTTTGTAAACCTACCAGTACAGTTAAAAATAATACAACTGTGAAAAAATACAGTTTATTTGTTTCCTGATGTAAATCCACCAGTACAGATAGAAACACATATATAACTGTCGAAAGCTATACAGCTTTATTTGTTTTCGTATGTAAACCTACCAGTACAGTTAAAGACACATATTCAACTGTGAAATAATGTACAGTTTTATTTGTTTACTTATGTAAACCTGCCAGTATAGTAAAAGGCAAACATACAACTATGAAAAGATATACAGTTTTATTTGTTTACTTATTTAAACCTTTCAGTACAGTTAAAGACACATATGCAACTGTGAAAAAACATACAGTTTTTTTCGTTTACTTATGTAAATCTACCAGTCCAGTTAAAGATACATATACAACTGTGAAAAGATGTACAGTTTTATTTGTTTACTTATGTAAATTTACCAGTATAGTAAAAGGCAAATATACAACTGTGAAAAGATAAACAGTTTTATTCGTTTACTCATGTAAGACTAACAGTATTGTTAAAGACACGTATACTACTGTGAAAAGATATACAGTTTTATTTCTTTACTTGTGTAAACCTAGCAGTATATTTAAAGACACAGATACAACTGTGAAAAGATGGCCAGTTTTATTTGTCTACTTATGTAAACCTACCAGAACAGTTAAATACACATATACAACTGAGAAAAAATATACAGTTTTTTTTTTCAGGTAAACCTACCAGTACAGTGAAAGACACATATACAACTGTAAAAAAATACCGTTTTACTGGTTTACTTGTGTAAACCTACAACTACAGTTAAAGACACATATGCAACTGTGAAAAGATGTACAGATTTATTCGTTTATTCATGTAAGCCTACCAGTATAATTAAATACACGTATACTATTGTGAAAAGATATACAGTTCTAATTGTTTACTTATGTAAACTTAGCAGTATATTTGAAGACACAGATACAACTTTGAAAAGATAAACAGTTTTATTTGTTTACTTATGTAAACCTCCCAGTGTAGCTAAAGACACGGAAACAAGTACGAAAATATATAGTTTTTCTTTGTTTACTTATGTAAACCTAACAGTGTAGGTAAAGACATGTATGCTACTGTGAAAAGACATACAGTTTTATTTGTTTACTTATGTAAATCCACCAGTACAGTTAAAGCCACATATACAACTGTGTAAAGCTGTACAGTTTTCTTTGTTTACTTAGGTAAACCTGCCAGTATAGCTAAAGATATGTAAACAACTACGAAAAGATGTAATTTTATATGTTTACTTATGTAAATTTTCCAGTATAGTTAAAAACAACATATACAACTGTGAAAAGATATACAGTTTTGTTTGTTTACTTATGTAAACTTACAAGTACAGTTAAAGACACATATACAAGTGTGAAAAGATGTACAGTTTTATTTGTTTATTTATTTAAATTTACCAGTATAGTAAAACGCAAATATACAATTGTGAAAAGATAAACAGTTTTATTTCTTTACTTTTGTAAACCTACCAGTACAGTTAAAAACACAAATACAACTGTGAAAAAATATAGTTTTATTTCTTTCCTGATGTAAACCTACCAGTACAGATAGAAACACATATATAACTGTCCAAAGCTATACAGCTTTATTTGTTTTCGTATGTAAACCTACCAGTACAGTTAAAGACACAGAAACAACTGTGAAAAGATGTATAGTTTTATTTGTTTAATTATGTAAACCTGCCAGTATAGTAAAATGCAAATATACAACTGTGAAAAGATGTACAGATTTATTCGTTTACTCATGTAAACCTACCAATATAGTTAGACACATATTCTACTGTGAAAAGATGTACATTTTTATTTGTTTATTTATGTAAACCTACCAGTACAGTTAGAGATACATATACAACTGCGAAAAACAATACAAATTTATTTGTTTACTTATGTAAGCCTACCAGTACAGTTAAAGACATATATACTACTGTAAAGAAATATACCGTTTTATTTGTTCACTCATGTAAACATAACAGTACAGTTAAAGACATATATACAACCGTGAAAAGATGTACAGTTTTATTTGTTTACTTATGTAAACCTAGCAGTATACTTAAACACACATACACAACTGAGAAAAAAATATACAGTTTGATTTGTTTATTTATGTAAACTACCAGTACAGTTAAAAACATATATACAACTGAAAAAAAGTATACAGTTTTATTTGTTTACTTATGTAAATCTTTCGGTACAGTTAAAGACATATATACTACTGTGGAGAGATGCACAGTTTTATTTCTTTACTTATGTAAACCTATCAGTCCAGTTAAAGATACGTATACAACTCTAAAAAGATGTACGGATTATTCGTTTTCTCATGTAAACCTACCATAATAGTTAGACACATATTCAACTGTGAACAGATGTACAGTTTCATTTGTTTATTTATGTAAACTTACCAGTACAGTTAAAGACATATATAGAACTGTGAAAAAATATAGTTTTATTTGTTTCCTTATGTAAACCTACCAACAGAGTTAGAAACACATATACAAACGTCAAAAGCTATACAGTTTTATTCGTTTACTTATGTTAACCTACCAGTATAGTAAAAGGCAAATATACTACTGTGAAAAGATGTACAGATTTATTCGTTTACTCATGTAAACCTACCAATATAGTTAGACACATATTCTACTGTGAAAAGATGTACATTTTTATTTGTTTATTTATGTAAACCTACCAGTACAGTTAGAGATACATATACAACTGTGAAAAACAATACAGTTTTATTTGTTTACTTATGTAAACCTGCCAGTATAGTAAAAGGCAAACATAACACTATGAAAAGATGTACAGTTTTATTTGTTTACTTATGTAAACCTACCAGTATAGTTAGACTCATATTCAACTGTGAAAAGATGTACGATTTCATTTGTTTATTTATGTAAATCTACCAGAAGAATTAAAGACACGTATACAACTGTGAAAAACAATAAAGTTTTATTCATTCACTTACGTAAATCTACCAGTACAGTTAAAGACATATATACAACCGTGAAAAGATGTAAAGTTTTATTCGTTTATTCATGTAAGTTTACAAGTATAATTAAATACACGTATACAACTGTCAAAAGCTATACACCTTTATTTGTTTTCGTATGTAAACCTACCAGTATTGTTAAAGACACGTAAGCAACTCTGGAATGATATACATTTTTATTTGTTTACTTATGTAAACCTTTCAGTACAGTTAAAGACACATATGCAACTGTGAAAAAATATACAGTTTTATTCATTTATTTATGCAAACCTACCAGTATAGTTAAAGACACGTATACAAGTGTGAGAATATGTACAGTTTTATTTGTTTACTTATGTAAACCTGCCAGTATAGTAAAAGGAAAATATACAACTGTGAAAAAAATATACAGTTTTATTTGTTTACTTATGTAAACGTTTCAGTACAGTTAAAGACACATATACAAGTGTGAAAAGATGTACAGATTTATTCGTTTACTCATGTAAGCCTAACAGTATCGTTAAAGACACGTATACTACAGTGAAAAGACATACAGTTTTATTTGTTTACTTTTGTAAACTTACCAGTACAGTTAAAGACATATATACAACCGTGAAAAGATGTAAAGTTTTATTCGTTTATTCATGTAAGTTTACAAGTATAATTAAATACACGTATACTACTGTGAACAGCTATACACCTTTATTTGTTTTCGTATGTAAACCTACCAGTATTGTTAGACACGTAAGCAACTCTGGAATGATATACATTTTTATTTGTTTACTTATGTAAACGTTTCAGTACAGTTAAAGACACATATACAAGTGTGAAAAGATGTACAGATTTATTCGTTTACTCATGTAAGCCTAACAGTATCGTTAAAGACACGTATACTACAGTGAAAAGACATACAGTTTTATTTGTTTACTTTTGTAAACTTACCAGTAGAGTTAAAGTCATATATACAACCGTGAAAAATTGTACAGTTTTATTTGTTTACTTATGTAAACCTACCAGTACAGTTAAAGACATATATACAACCGTGAAAAGATGTAAAGTTTTATTCGTTTATTCATGTAAGTTTACAAGTATAATTAAATACACGTATACAACTGTCAAAAGCTATACACCTTTATTTGTTTTCGTATGTAAACCTACCAGTATTGTTAAAGACACATAAGCAACTCTGGAATGATATACATTTTTATTTGTTTACTTATGTAAACCTTTCAGTACAGTTAAAGACACATATGCAACTGTGAAAAAATATACAGTTTTATTCATTTATTTATGCAAGCCTACCAGTATAGTTAAAGACACGTATACAAGTGTGAGAATATGTACAGTTTTATTTGTTTACTTATGTAAACCTGCCAGTATAGTAAAAGGAAAATATACAACTGTGAAAAAAATATACAGTTTTATTTGTTTACTTATGTAAACGTTTCAGTACAGTTAAAGACACATATACAAGTGTGAAAAGATGTACAGATTTATTCGTTTACTCATGTAAGCCTAACAGTATCGTTAAAGACACGTATACTACAGTGAAAAGACATACAGTTTTATTTCTTTACTTTTGTAAACTTACCAGTAGAGTTAAAGTCATATATACAACCGTGAAAAATTGTACAGTTTTATTTGTTTACTTATGTAAAACTACCAGTACAGTTAAAGACATATATACAACCGTGAAAAGATGTAAAGTTTTATTCGTTTATTCATGTAAGTTTACAAGTATAATTAAATACACGTATACTACTGTGAACAGCTATACACCTTTATTTGTTTTCGTATGTAAACCTACCAGTATTGTTAGACACGTAAGCAACTCTGGAATGATATACATTTTATTTGTTTACTTATGTAAACGTTTCAGTACAGTTAAAGACACATATACAAGTGTGAGAAGATGTACAGATTTATTCGTTTACTCATGTAAGCCTAACAGTATCGTTAAAGACACGTATACTACAGTGAAAAGATGTACATTTTTATTTGTTTATTTATGTAAACCTACCAGTACAGTTAGGGATACATATACAACTGCGAAAAACAATACAGTTTTATTTGTTTACTTATGTAAACCTACCAGTACAGTTAAAGACATATATACTACTGTAAAGAAATATACAGTTTTATTTGTTCACTCATGTAAACATAACAGAACAGTTAAAGACATATATACAACCGTGAAAAGATGTACAGTTTTATTTGTTTACTTATGTAAACCTAGCAGTATACTTAAACACACATACACAACTGAGAAAAAAATATACAGTTTGATTTGTTTATTTATGTAAACTACCAGTACAGTTAAAAACATATATACAACTGAGAAAAGTATACAGTTTTATTTGTTTACTTATGTAAACCTTTCGGTACAGTTAAAGACATATATACTACTGTAGAGAGATGCACAGTTTTATTTCTTTACTTATGTAAACCTATCAGTCCAGTTATAGATACTACTGTAGAGATGCACAGTTTTATTTCTTTACTTATGTAAACCTATCAGTCCAGTTATAGATACGTATACAACTCTAAAAAGATGTACGGATTTATTCGTTTTCTCATGTAAACCTACCATAATTGTTAGACACATATTCAACTGTGAACAGATGTACAGTTTCATTTGTTTATTTATGTAAACCTACCAGTACAGTTAAAGACACATATACAACTGTGAAAAAATATAGTTTTATTTGTTTCCTTATGTAAACCTACCAACAGAGTTAGAAACACATATACAACCGTCAAAAGCTATACAGTTTTATTCGTTTACTTATGTTATCCTACCAGTACAGTTAAAGACACAGAAACAACTGTGAAAAGATGTATAGTTTTATTTGTTTACTTATGTAAACCTGCCAGTATAGTAAAAGGCAAATATACAACTATGAAAAGATGTACTCATTTATTCGTTTACTCATGTAAACCTACCAATATAGTTAGACACATATTCTACTGTGAAAAGATGTACATTTTTATTTGTTTATTTATGTAAACCTACCAGTACAGTTAGAGATACATATACAATTGTGAAAAACAATACAGTTTTATTTGTTTACTTATGTAAACCTGCCAGTATAGTAAAAGGCAAACATAACACTATGAAAAGATGTACAGTTTTATTTGTTTACTTATGTAAACCTACCAGTATAGTTAAAGACATATATACAACCGTGAAAAGATGTAAAGTTTTATTCGTTTACTCATGTAAACCTACCAATATAGTTAGACACATATTCTACTGTGAAAAGATGTACGATTTCATTTGTTTATTTATGTAAATCTACCAGAACAATTAAAGACACGTATACAACTGTGAAAAACAATAAAGTTTTATTCGTTCACTTATGTAAACCTACCAGTACAGTTAAAGACATATATACAACCGTGAAAAGATGTAAAGTTTTATTCGTTTATTCATGTAAGTTTACAAGTATAATTAAATACACGTATACTACTGTCAAAAGCTATACACCTTTATTTGTTTTCGTATGTAAACCTACCAGTATTGTTAAAGACACGTAAGCAACTTTGGAATGATATACATTTTTATTTGTTTACTTATGTAAACCTTTCAGTACAGTTAAAGACACATATGCAACTGTGAAAAAATATACAGTTTTATTCGTTTATTTATGCAAGCCTACCAGTATAGCTAAAGACACGTATACAAGTGTGAGAATATGTACAGTTTTATTTGTTTACTTATGTAAACCTGCCAGTATAGTAAAAGGAAAATATACAACTGTGAGAAAATATACAGTTTTATTTGTTTACTTATGTAAACGTTTCAGTACAGTTAAATATACGTATACAACTGTGAAAAGATGTACAGATTTATTCGTTTACTCATGTAAGCCTAAGAGTATAGTAAAAGGAAAAGATACAACTGCGAAAAAATATACAGTTTTATTTGTTTAATTATGTGAAACTTTCGGTACAGTTAAAGACACGTATACAACTGTGAAAAGATGTACAGTTTTATTTGTTTACTTATGTAAACCTACCAGTATAGTTAGACTCATATTCAACTGTGAAAAGATGTACGATTTCATTTGTTTATTTATGTAAATCTACCAGAACAATTAAAGACACGTATACAACTGTGAAAAACAATAAAGTTTTATTCGTTCACTTATGTAAACCTAACAGTACAGTTAAAGACACGTATACAACTGTGAAAAAATATAGTTTTATTTGTTTACTTATCTAAACCTACCAGTACAAATAAAGACACATATACAACTGAAAAATATGTACAGTTTTATTTGTTTACAGATCTAAACCTACCAGTATCGTTAAAGACACGTATACTACAGTAAAAAGACATACAGTTTTATTTGTTTACTTTTGTAAACCTACCAGTACAGTCAAAGACACATTTACAACTGTGAAAAGATCTACAGTTTTATTTCTTTACTTATGTAAACCTGCCAGTACAGTAAAAGGCAAATATACAACTGTGAAGAGATAGACAATTTTATTTGTTTACATATGTAAACCTTTCAGTGTAGTTAGACACATATTCAACATTGAAAAGATGCACAGTTTCATTTGTTTATTCATGTAAACCTACCAGTACAGTTAAAGAAACATATACAACTGTGAAAAACAATACAGTTTTATTTGATTACTTATGTAAACCTACCAGTACAGTTAAAGACATATATACTACTGTAGAAAGATGTACAGTTTTATTTCTTTACTTATGTAAACCTACCAGTCGAGTTAAATATACGTATACAACTGTGAAATGATGTACAGATTTATTCGTTTACTCATGTAAGCCTAACAGTATAGTAAAATGAAAAGATACAACTGCGAAAAAATATACAGTTTTATTTGTTTAATTATGTGAAACTTTCAGTACAGTTAAAGACACGTATACACTTGTGAAAAGATGTACAGTTTTATTTATTTACTTATGTAAACCTACCAGTATAGTTAGACTCATATTCAACTGAAAAATATGTACAGTTTTATTTGTTTACAGATCTAAACCTACCAGTATTGGTAAAGACACGTATACTACAGTAAAAAGACATAGTGTTTTATTTGTTTACTTATGTAAACCTTTCGGTACAGTTAAAGATATATATACTACTGTGGAGAGATTCACAGTTTTATTTCTTTACTTATGTAAACCTATCAGTCCAGTTAAAGATACGTATACAACTCTAAAAAGATGTACGGATTTATTCCTTTTCTCATGTAAACCTACCATAATAGTTAGACACATATTCAACTGTGAACAGATGTACAGTTTCATTTGTTTATTTATGTAAACTTACCAGTACAGTTAAAGACATATATAGAACTGTGAAGAAATGTACAGTTTTATTTGTTTCCAGATCTAAACCTATTAGTCCAGTTAAAGATACGTATACAACTCTAAAATGATGTACGGATTTATTTGTTTCCTTATGTAAACCTACCAATAGAGTTAGAAACACATATACAACTGTCAAAAGCTATACAGTTTTATTCGTTTACTTATGTTAACCTACCAGTACAGTTAAAGACACAGAAACAACTGTGAAAAGATGTATAGTTTTATTTGTTTACTTATGTAAACCTTTCAGTCCAGTTAAAGATATGTAGACAAGTGTGAAAAGATGTACAGATGTATTCGTTTACTCATATAAGCCTAACAGTATCGTTAAAGACACGTATACAGCTGTGAAAAACAATACAGTTTTATTTGTTTACTTATGTAAACCTACCAGTACAGTTAAAGACACAGAAACAACTGTGAAAAAATATACAGTTTTATTTGTTTACTTATGTAAACGTTTCAGTACAGTTAAAGACACATATACAAGTGTGAAAAGATGTACAGATTTATTCGTTTACTCATGTAAGCCTAACAGTATCGTTAAAGACACGTATACTACAGTGAAAAGACATACAGTTTTATTTGTTTACTTTTGTAAACCTACCAGTAGAGTTAAAGTCATATATACAACCGTGAAAAGATGTACAGTTTTATTCGTTTATTCATGTAAGTTTACCAGTATATTTAAAGACACAGATACAACTGTGAAAAGATGGACAGTTTTAATTGTTTACTTATGTAAACCTACCAGTACAGTAAAAGACACATATACAACGAAGAAAAAATATAGTTTTCTTTGTTTACTTATGTAAACCTCCCAGTGTAGCTAAAGACACGTAAACAAGTACGAAAATATATAGTTTTTCTTTGTTTACTTATGTAAACCTAACAGTGTAGGTAAAGACATGTGTACTACTGTGAAAAGACATACAGTTTTCTTTGTTTACTTATGTAAACCTACCAGTATTGTTAAAGACACATAAGCAACTCTGGAATGATATACATTTTTATTTGTTTACTTATGTAAACCTTTCAGTACAGTTAAAGACACATATGCAACTGTGAAAAAATATACAGTTTTATTCATTTATTTATGCAAGCCTACCAGTATAGTTAAAGACACGTATACAAGTGTGAGAATATGTACAGTTTTATTTGTTTACTTATGTAAACCTGCCAGTATAGTAAAAGGAAAATATACAACTGTGAAAAAAATATACAGTTTTATTTGTTTACTTATGTAAACGTTTCAGTACAGTTAAAGACACATATACAAGTGTGAAAAGATGTACAGATTTATTCGTTTACTCATGTAAGCCTAACAGTATCGTTAAAGACACGTATACTACAGTGAAAAGACATACAGTTTTATTTGTTTACTTTTGTAAACTTACCAGTAGAGTTAAAGTCATATATACAACCGTGAAAAATTGTACAGTTTTATTTGTTTACTTATGTAAACCTACCAGTACAGTTAAAGACATATATACAACCGTGAAAAGATGTAAAGTTTTATTCGTTTATTCATGTAAGTTTACAAGTATAATTAAATACACGTATACTACTGTGAACAGCTATACACCTTTATTTGTTTTCGTATGTAAACCTACCAGTATTGTTAGACACGTAAGCAACTCTGGAATGATATACATTTTTATTTGTTTACTTATGTAAACGTTTCAGTACAGTTAAAGACACATATACAAGTGTGAGAAGATGTACAGATTTATTCGTTTACTCATGTAAGCCTAACAGTATCGTTAAAGACACGTATACTACAGTGAAAAGATGTACATTTTTATTTGTTTATTTATGTAAACCTACCAGTACAGTTAGGGATACATATACAACTGCGAAAAACAATACAGTTTTATTTGTTTACTTATGTAAACCTACCAGTACAGTTAAAGACATATATACTACTGTAAAGAAATATACAGTTTTATTTGTTCACTCATGTAAACATAACAGTACAGTTAAAGACATATATACAACCGTGAAAAGATGTACAGTTTTATTTGTTTACTTATGTAAACCTAGCAGTATACTTAAACACACATACACAACTGAGAAAAAAATATACAGTTTGATTTGTTTATTTATGTAAACTACCAGTACAGTTAAAAACATATATACAACTGAGAAAAAGTATACAGTTTTATTTGTTTACTTATGTAAACCTTTCGGTACAGTTAAAGACATATATACTACTGTAGAGAGATGCACAGTTTTATTTCTTTACTTATGTAAACCTATCAGTCCAGTTATAGATACTACTGTAGAGAGATGCACAGTTTTATTTCTTTACTTATGTAAACCTATCAGTCCAGTTATAGATACGTATACAACTCTAAAAAGATGTACGGATTTATTCGTTTTCTCATGTAAACCTACCATAATTGTTAGACACATATTCAACTGTGAACAGATGTACAGTTTCATTTGTTTATTTATGTAAACCTACCAGTACAGTTAAAGACACATATACAACTGTGAAAAAATATAGTTTTATTTGTTTCCTTATGTAAACCTACCAACAGAGTTAGAAACACATATACAACCGTCAAAAGCTATACAGTTTTATTCGTTTACTTATGTTATCCTACCAGTACAGTTAAAGACACAGAAACAACTGTGAAAAGATGTATAGTTTTATTTGTTTACTTATGTAAACCTGCCAGTATAGTAAAAGGCAAATATACAACTATGAAAAGATGTACAGATTTATTCGTTTACTCATGTAAACCTACCAATATAGTTAGACACATATTCTACTGTGAAAAGATGTACATTTTTATTTGTTTATTTATGTAAACCTACCAGTACAGTTAGAGATACATATACAATTGTGAAAAACAATACAGTTTTATTTGTTTACTTATGTAAACCTGCCAGTATAGTAAAAGGCAAACATAACACTATGAAAAGATGTACAGTTTTATTTGTTTACTTATGTAAACCTACCAGTATAGTTAGACTCATATTCAACTGTGAAAAGATGTACGATTTCATTTGTTTATTTATGTAAATCTACCAGAACAATTAAAGACACGTATACAACTGTGAAAAACAATAAAGTTTTATTCGTTCACTTATGTAAACCTACCAGTACAGTTAAAGACATATATACAACCGTGAAAAGATGTAAAGTTTTATTCGTTTATTCATGTAAGTTTACAAGTATAATTAAATACACGTATACTACTGTCAAAAGCTATACACCTTTATTTGTTTTCGTATGTAAACCTACCAGTATTGTTAAAGACACGTAAGCAACTTTGGAATGATATACAGTTTTATTTGTTTACTTATGTAAACCTTTCAGTACAGTTAAAGACACATATGCAACTGTGAAAAAATATACAGTTTTATTCGTTTATTTATGCAAGCCTACCAGTATAGCTAAAGACACGTATACAAGTGTGAGAATATGTACAGTTTTATTTGTTTACTTATGTAAACCTGCCAGTATAGTAAAAGGAAAATATACAACTGTGAGAAAATATACAGTTTTATTTGTTTACTTATGTAAACGTTTCAGTACAGTTAAAGACACATATACAAGTGTGAAAAGATGTACAGATTTATTCGTTTACTCATGTAAGCCTAACAGTATCGTTAAAGACACGCATACTACAGTGAAAAGACATACAGTTTTATTTGTTTACTTTTGTAAACTTACCAGTAGAGTTAAAGTCATATATACAACCGTGAAAAGATGTACAGTTTTATTTGTTTACTTATGTAAACCTACCAGTACAGTTAAAGACATATATACAACAGTGAAAAGATGTAAAGTTTTATTCGTTTATTCATGTAAGTTTACAAGTATAATTAAATACACGTATACTACTGTCAAAAGCTATACATACACCTTTATTTGTTTTCGTATGTAAACCTACCAGTATTGTTAAAGACACGTAAGCAACACTGGAATGATATACATTTTTATTTGTTTACTTATGTAAACCTTTCAGTACAGTTAAAGACACATATGCAACTGTGAAAAAATTTACAGTTTTATTCGTTTATTTATGCAAGCCTATTAGTATAGTTAAGTACACGTATACAAGTGTGAGAATATGTACAGTTTTATTTGTTTACTTATGTAAACCTGCCAGTATAGTAAAAGGAAAATATACAACTGTCAAAAAATATACAGTTTTATTTGTTTACTTATGTAAACGTTTCAGTACAGTTAAAGACACATATACAACCGTGAAAAGATGTACAGATTTATTTGTTTACTTATGTAAACCTACCAGAACAGTGAAACACACATATACAACTGAGAAAAAATATACATTTTGATTTGTTTTCTTATGTAAACCTAGCAGTATATTTAAAGACACAGATACAACTGTGAAAAGATGGACAGTTTTATTTGTTTACTTATGTAAACCTCCCAGTGTAGCTAAAGACACGTAAACAAGTAATGAAAATATATAGTTTTCTTTGTTTACTTATGTAAACCTAACAGTGTAGGTAAAGACATGCATACTACTGTGAAAAGACATACAGTTTTATTTGTTTACTTATGTAATTCCACCAGTACAGTCAAAGCCACATATACAACTGTGTAAAGCTGTACAGTTTTCTTTGTTTACTTATGTAAACCTGCCAGTATAGCTAAAGATATGTAAACAACTACGAAAAGATGTAATTTTATATGTTTACTTATGTAAATTTTCCAGTATAGTTAAAAGCAACATATACAACTGTGAAAAGATATACAGTTTTATTTCTTTAGCTAATGTAAACCTACAAGTACAGTTAAAGACACATATACAAGTGTGAAAAGATGTACAGTTTTATTTGTTTATTTATTTAAATTTACCAGTATAGTAAAACGCAAATATACAATTGTGAAAAGATAAACAGTTTTATTTCTTTACTTTTGTAAACCTACCAGTACAGTTAAAAACACAAATACAACTGTGAAAAAATACAGTTTTATTTGTTTCCTGATGTAAACCTACCAGTACAGATAGAAACACATATATAACTGTCAAAAGCTATACAGCTTTATTTGTTTTCGTATGTAAACCTACCAGTACAGTTAAAGACACATATTCAACTGTGAAATAATGTACAGTTTTATTTGTTTACTTACGTAAACCTACCAATACAGTTAATGACACATTTACAACTGTGAAAAGAGATACAGTTTTATTTGTTTACTGATGTAAACCTGCCAGTATAGTAAAAGGCAAACATACAACTATGAAAAGTTATACAGTTTTATTTGTGTACTTATTTAAACCTTTCAGTACAGTTAAAGACACATATGCAACTGTGAAAAAATATACAGTTTTATTCGTTTATTTATGCAGGCCTACCAGTGTAGTTAAAGACTCATATACAATTGTGAGAATATGTACAGTTTTATTTGTTTACTTATGTAAATCTACCAGTACATTTAAAGATACGTATACTACCGTGGAGAGATGTACAGTTTTATTTCTTTACTTATGTAAACCTGCCAGTATAGTAAAAGGCAAACATACAACTATGAAAAGATGTACAGATTTATTCGTTTACTCATGTAAGCCTAACAGTATCGTTAAAGACACGTATACTACAGTGAAAAGACATACAGTTTTATTTGTTTACTTTTGTAAACTTACCAGTAGAGTTAAAGTCATATATACAACCCTGAAAAATTGTACAGTTTTATTTGTTTACTTATGTAAACCTACCAGTACAGTTAAAGACATATATACAACCGTGAAAAGATGTAAAGTTTTATTCGTTTATTCATGTAAGTTTACAAGTATAATTAAATACACGTATACTACTGTGAACAGCTATACACCTTTATTTGTTTTCGTATGTAAACCTACCAGTATTGTTAGACACGTAAGCAACTCTGGAATGATATACATTTTTATTTGTTTACTTATGTAAACGTTTGAGTACAGTTAAAGACACATATACAAGTGTGAAAAGATGTACAGATTTATTCGTTTACTCATGTAAGCCTAACAGTATCGTTAAAGACACGTATACTACAGTGAAAAGATGTACATTTTTATTTGTTTATTTATGTAAACCTACCAGTACAGTTAGGGATACATATACAACTGCGAAAAACAATACAGTTTTATTTGTTTACTTATGTAAACCTACCAGTACAGTTAAAGACATATATACTACTGTAAAGAAATATACAGTTTTATTTGTTCACTCATGAAAACATAACAGTACAGTTAAAGACATATATACAACCGTGAAAAGATGTACAGTTTTATTTGTTTACTTATGTAAACCTAGCAGTATACTTAAACACACATACACAACTGAGAAAAAAATATACAGTTTGATTTGTTTATTTATGTAAACTACCAGTACAGTTAAAAACATATATACAACTGAGAAAAGTATACAGTTTTATTTGTTTACTTATGTAAACCTTTCGGTACAGTTAAAGACATATATACTACTGTAGAGAGATGCACAGTTTTATTTCTTTACTTATGTAAACCTATCAGTCCAGTTATAGATACTACTGTAGAGAGATGCACAGTTTTATTTCTTTACTTATGTAAACCTATCAGTCCAGTTATAGATACGTATACAACTCTAAAAAGATGTACGGATTTATTCGTTTTCTCATGTAAACCTACCATAATTGTTAGACACATATTCAACTGTGAACAGATGTACAGTTTCATTTGTTTATTTATGTAAACCTACCAGTACAGTTAAAGACACATATACAACTGTGAAAAAATATAGTTTTATTTGTTTCCTTATGTAAACCTACCAACAGAGTTAGAAACACATATACAACCGTCAAAAGCTATACAGTTTTATTCGTTTACTTATGTTATCCTACCAGTACAGTTAAAGACACAGAAACAACTGTGAAAAGATGTATAGTTTTATTTGTTTACTTATGTAAACCTGCCAGTATAGTAAAGGCAAATATACAACTATGAAAAGATGTACAGATTTATTCGTTTACTCATGTAAACCTACCAATATAGTTAGACACATATTCTACTGTGAAAAGATGTACATTTTTATTTGTTTATTTATGTAAACCTACCAGTACAGTTAGAGATACATATACAACTGTGAAAAACAATACAGTTTTATTTGTTTACTTATGTAAACCTGCCAGTATAGTAAAAGGCAAACATAACACTATGAAAAGATGTACAGTTTTATTTGTTTACTTATGTAAACCTACCAGTATAGTTAGACTCATATTCAACTGTGAAAAGATGTACGATTTCATTTGTTTATTTATGTAAATCTACCAGAACAATTAAAGACACGTATACAACTGTGAAAAACAATAAAGTTTTATTCGTTCACTTATGTAAACCTACCAGTACAGTTAAAGACATATATACAACCGTGAAAAGATGTAAAGTTTTATTCGTTTATTCATGTAAGTTTACAAGTATAATTAAATACACGTATACTACTGTCAAAAGCTATACACCTTTATTTGTTTTCGTATGTAAACCTACCAGTATTGTTAAAGACACGTAAGCAACTTTGGAATGATATACATTTTTATTTGTTTACTTATGTAAACCTTTCAGTACAGTTAAAGACACATATGCAACTGTGAAAAAATATACAGTTTTATTCGTTTATTTATGCAAGCCTACCAGTATAGCTAAAGACACGTATACAAGTGTGAGAATATGTACAGATTTATTCGTTTACTCATGTAAGCCTAACAGTATCGTTAAAGACACGCATACTACAGTGAAAAGACATACAGTTTTATTTGTTTACTTTTCTAAACTTACCAGTAGAGTTAAAGTCATATATACAACCGTGAAAAGATGTACAGTTTTATTTGTTTACTTATGTAAACCTACCAGTACAGTTAAAGACATATATACAACAGTGAAAAGATGTAAAGTTTTATTCGTTTATTCATGTAAGTTTACAAGTATAATTAAATACACGTATACTACTGTCAAAAGCTATACATACACCTTTATTTGTTTTCGTATGTAAACCTACCAGTATTGTTAAAGACACGTAAGCAACTCTGGAATGATATACATTTTTATTTCTTTACTTATGTAAACCTTTCAGTACAGTTAAAGACACATATGCAACTGTGAAAAAATTTACAGTTTTATTCGTTTATTTATGCAAGCCTATTAGTATAGTTAAGTACACGTATACAAGTGTGAGAATATGTACAGTTTTATTTGTTTACTTATGTAAACCTGCCAGTATAGTAAAAGGAAAATATACAACTGTCAAAAAATATACAGTTTTATTTGTTTACTTATGTAAACGTTTCAGTACAGTTAAAGACACATATACAACCGTGAAAAGATGTACAGATTTATTCGTTTATTCATGTAAGTTTGCCAGTATAATTAAATACACGTATACTACTGTGAAAAGATGGACAGTTTTATTTGTTTACTTATGTAAACCTACCAGAACAGTGAAACACACATATACAACTGAGAAAAAATATACATTTTGATTTGTTTTCTTATGTAAACCTAGCAGTATATTTAAAGACACAGATACAACTGTGAAAAGATGGACAGTTTTATTTGTTTACTTATGTAAACCTCCCAGTGTAGCTAAAGACACGTAAACAAGTACGAAAATATATAGTTTTTCTTTGTTTACTTATGTAAACCTAACAGTGTAGGTAAAGACATGCATACTACTGTGAAAAGACATACAGTTTTATTTGTTTACTTATGTAATTCCACCAGTACAGTCAAAGCCACATATACAACTGTGTAAAGCTGTACAGTTTTCTTTGTTTACTTATGTAAACCTGCCAGTATAGCTAAAGATATGTAAACAACTACGAAAAGATGTAATTTTATATGTTTACTTATGTAAATTTTCCAGTATAGTTAAAAGCAACATATACAACTGTGAAAAGATATACAGTTTTATTTCTTTAGCTAATGTAAACCTACAAGTACAGTTAAAGACACATATACAAGTGTGAAAAGATGTACAGTTTTATTTGTTTATTTATTTAAATTTACCAGTATAGTAAAACGCAAATATACAATTGTGAAAAGATAAACAGTTTTATTTCTTTACTTTTGTAAACCTACCAGTACAGTTAAAAACACAAATACAACTGTGAAAAAATACAGTTTTATTTGTTTCCTGATGTAAACCTACCAGTACAGATAGAAACACGTATATAACTGTCAAAAGCTATACAGCTTTATTTGTTTCCGTATGTAAACCTACCAGTACAGTTAAAGACACATATTCAACTGTGAAATAATGTACAGTTTTATTTGTTTACTTACGTAAACCTACCAATACAGTTAATGACACATTTACAACTGTGAAAAGAGATACAGTTTTATTTGTTTACTGATGTAAACCTGCCAGTATAGTAAAAGGCAAACATACAACTATGAAAAGTTATACAGTTTTATTTGTTTACTTATTTAAACCTTTCAGTACAGTTAAAGACACATATGCAACTGTGAAAAAATATACAGTTTTATTCGTTTATTTATGCAAGCCTACCAGTGTAGTTAAAGACTCATATACAATTGTGAGAATATGTACAGTTTTATTTGTTTACTTATGTAAATCTACCAGTACATTTAAAGATACGTATACTACCGTGGAGAGATGTACAGTTTTATTTCTTTACTTATGTAAACCTATCAGTCCAGTTAAAGATACATATACAACTGTGAAAAGATGTACAGTTTTATTTGTTTACTTATGTAAATTTACCAGTATAGTAAAAGGCAAATATACAACTGTGAAAAGATAAACAGTTTTATTCGTTTACTCATGTAAGACTAACAGTATTGTTAAAGACACGTATACTACTGTGAAAAGATATACAGTTTTATTTCTTTACTTGTGTAAACCTAGCAGTATATTTAAAGGCACAGATACAACTGTGAAAAGATGGCCAGTTTTATTTGTCTACTTACGTAAACCTACCAGAACAGTTAAATACACATATATAACTGTGAAAAAATACCGTTTTACTGGTTTACTTGTGTAAACCTACAACTACAGTTAAAGACACATATACAACTGTGAAAAGATGTACAGATTTATTCGTTTATTCATGTAAGCCTACCAGTATAATTAAATACACGTATACTACTGTGAAAAGATATACAGTTCTAATTGTTTACTTATGTAAACTTAGCAGTATATTTGAAGACACAGATACAACTGTGAAAAGATGGACAGTTTTATTTGTTTATTTATGTAAACCTACCAGAACAGTTAAACACACATATACAACTGTGAAAAGATGTGCAGTTTTATTTGTTTACGTATGTAAACCTTCCAGTGTAGTAAAAGGCAAATATACAACGAAGAAAAATTATAGTTTTATTTGGTTACTGATGTAAACCTGCCAATACAGTTAAAGACACATATTTATGTAAACCTCCCAGTGTAGCTAAAGACACGGAAACAAGTATGAAAAGATATAGTTTTTATTTGTTTACTTGTGTAAATTTTCCAGTATAGTTAAAGACACATATACAGCTGTGAAAAGATACGCTCTTGTAGTTGTTCACTTATGTAAACATGCCTGTTGAAACACACCCTTCTTGTCCTAGTTTGCAGTTTTTCGGATTCCACAGTACGTTGCTTAAGGTTGCTTACCACTAAGACTGACACTGTACAGTTCCTCCTGTAACATGAATGGAATCATTTGTTTTCTTTATATAAAAGTGATTCGTCAGTTTCCTATTTCACTGTGCTTGAAAATAACTCTCTTAGGACGAATGTTTAACAGTTTTCACTTGTATGTTGAAGAGTTTGGCAGTTTAATATGTATATATAAGACGGGTGGTATGAATAGAGAAAATTTTATGTGAAGGAGCGAAGAACCTGAACCTGACGATGATTGAAGAAGGTCGAAACGTTGTTCCTTCCTCTACATACAATTTTCTCTATCCTTACCAGCCGTTTTTACATATATATTTTTCTCTGCAAGTGGGTTTTCTCGTCATCATGGATTATTATCACAGTTTGATAATTTGTTTCCTCTACAAGGAGATAACTCTTAAACAGGATGAAAATATCTTGGATATATTTTGAATATTTATATGTTACTGTTTTATTTCTGAAAGTTGGCTTACCATTTTATTAAGGAATTCGGAATGAGAAAATTTTCTTACAGAGAATATAACGAAGTAGCTTGAATGAAGATAATTCTTTCGCAATAGTTTTGTAGTTTTCTCTTGAAGCATAAATTAGGGAAGGCTAGAGCAGATATCTCTCATTTAGCTTTCGTGAAATTTACAACAAACAATTTCTTACTGACGCTGGCATATTGCGAAAAAAACTTTCATAAATTCCCATCATGCATTGCTTGTAAACAATCAAATGATCTATTCGTCTTTCATTTTACATACAGTTGTATGTACGAATATTTTGATAAATTTGGGTATTATTAAGAGATAATTGGTAATTTGATATTTTCTACAGCAAAAATAAAGTCACTTTATAAAAAAGCAAAGAGCTTGACATGGCTAGGTGGTTAAGGTACTCGACTCGTAATCTGAGGGTCGTGGGTTCAAATATCCGTCACACCAAAATTGCTCGCTCTTTCAGCCGTAGTGAAGTTATAATGTGAGAGTCAATCCCACTATTCGTTGGTAGAAGAGTAGCCCACGAGTTGGCGGTGGGTGGTGATGAGTAGTTGCCTTCCCTCTAGTCTTACACTCCAAAATTAGGGACGGCTAGCGCAGATAGCCCTCGAAGCTTTGCGCAAATTCAAAACAAACCAAACAAAGAACAATATTCGTGCTGAAGAGAAACACGAAGTAAAATAGTATTCTCAAGACGGCTGGTGTTGGTATTAAACTTTATTTAAAATAAAGTACAGAATAACGTTTCCGCCTTCTTGGGTGTCATCTTCAGGTCGAAACGTTTTTTCTGTACTTTATCCTAATTAAAGTTTTAATACCCATTGCAGCTGTCTTGAGAATAGAAAGAATAATATTCTTTAGGAGTAATCTAAACGACCTCGATAAACGTAACTCCACCAGATACAGTTTTCAGTCTAAAGCTGGTTATATACCCTCGACCCCATGCAGGCTCTGTTTTTCTGAGAGGGTACACGTATATATAGCGCAGACTCAGTATTCTAATGCATTTATTACAAACGTTAGATACCACTTCAGATGTCTATGAAAAGTGGAATGATTGGGACTTCAGAAGGAAATGAAACCGATGTTGTCATCGTAGGAGCCGGACTGAGTGGTTCGTAATTATGTGTTTATTTTAGTTATATTTTCACTTCAGTTCTGACACTATAAAATTATAATGTGACTGCACACAAAATGATTTATGTTCTGCGTACTATAAAATTTTTTTGTTTTCACATTCATAACCAAATGTTAAGTAACGACAGTGATATTTCCAAACGTTTTTGTTATGATATATAAGGAATAGAAAAACTGTTCATATTAACAGAGGGAAACAATTACAAGATTATTTTCATATACTAAAAACTGCAAATGTTTGTTTAAAAATAAAGTTGTTTTTTTTTTAAACACGAACTTTAATTGACTTTCTTTCTTTATTCGATTGGAGCAGTCAGATCTGTGAGAGGCTTAGAGAACAGTTTACTTTATATGACAGATGATTAATTGTAATTCAATACTAAAGGAAGGCCTAACCCCATGATTGGTGTTATATAACTCATACTTTTATAGTTATAATTAGACTGAAATTATTTGCTTAGTTTCCTCGGTGGAGAAGTGAAATACCATCACACGTGATACTGTGTCACCCAACCTTTTAACTCGCCGCGTGTAAATTAGAACAGGGTGGAAGTTGTAAAGTTGAACACTATCAAGAAAAAACTTTCGCCACTGATTTACTATTAGAAGTTACAAAAAGTGTGTAATGATATTTGTCGACAAAATTTTAATCACCATTTTATACAACTCTAATAATAATTTGATATTAGTGTAACTGAATTGAGGTATAAATATATAGCAAGTACATTGGTAGAGTCCGAGAGTCGCGGGTTCGAATCCCCGTCACACCAAACATGCTCACCCTTTCAGCCGTGGGGGCATTATAAAGTGATGGTCAATCCCACTATTCGTTGGTAAAAGAATAGCCCAAGAGTTGGCGTAGGGTGGTGATGACTAGCTGCCTTTCCTCTAGTCTTACGCTGCAAAATTAGGGACAGCTAGCGCAGATAGCCTTCGAGTAGCTTTGCGCGAAATTCAAAACAAAACAAACCATTAGCAGAGTATCAAACAATAATATACAAAAATTACAAGTAGTAATCAAGAAGCTACGATATCGCTGTTCTTTTCAGTTAGACCACCAGGTGGCCAGGGCGCTCGATCGTAATCTGAAGGTCGCGGAATGGTCTTATATAAATGTTCCTGTATATTTATTTTGTCTGGAAGTTCCTGTCGTTTCTTTCAGGAAAAAATAAAGCTTTGTATTCACACTAACGTAAACGTTAAATTTATATGAGGTAGAAGTTGTCTTTGCAATAGCAATGTCAAATCTGTAAGTTCATGCCGGAAATGGACAAAGTTTTCGATATAGACGCCCCAGTGGCACAGTGGCATATCTGTGGACTTACAACGCTATAATTCGAATTTCGATACCCATCGTGGGCAGGGCTCATCGCTCATTGTGTTGCTTTGTGCTTCAAACAAACAAACCGATAAAGACAACTAAAAGCAATTAAAAATCGTTAAACTTATAACATGCTCTACAAAAATTTCCAACGTGTGAGTCCAACCAAAAAACAACAACATGCGGGAACGTTTTATAAACCACAATTTAACAAACAAAGAACTTTCGGTCACAAAACACTAACATCCTGGACATTCTATTGAAGACATTAAACTGATGGGTATAGAGACAAATTTTACATCTATCAGAAACATAGAAATGAAAGAAGCTGACTGGATAGCACTATTAAATAGTGTGACGCTTTCTGGCTAATAAGAAGTTGGAGTGGATTAAAAGGTAAGCCTGGCCGGCTCCAATTTGCTTTCGTTTGGTGTACGATATTCATTTGAATAGACCCTCCATCCTTTTTACCTCACCAGAAATTTAGACTTAAGTCCGTTCATGAACAAGATATCTTGTCGACACTAGATCGAGCAGAATAACACTATTAAAACTATATAAACTCCTTATAACTTTCACTCAAAAGGTCTTATTTATGAATACTGCAAACATTTTGTTTAAATATACAGTCACTGCCTTGGCCCATCGGACCTGACTCATAACGATTAGTACTCGTTACAGTTTACGTACTAGTAACTTCTAATATATTAAGTGTATCTTCACAAAATTTAGTAGACTTTTAGTAAACATTACAAGGCTTTTTCACATGACAATTCAGATTTGTTAATGAAATACTTTTATTAATATTTGTTTATGAAATTGTCGACTCTTTTTAACTAGTACGAGAGCAAAGTGATATTTATTTTGAAATTAAAAATGTCTCAAAAATATCATATTTCACTTACATAACCACTAGAATACCTTAAATGAAAATGTAACTTTTTCAGTAAACTTTTTTTTTTCTGTTATTACGTTTATTACTTGAATCTTCAGTCTGTAGAAAACTCATCAAATATAATGAAAAGAAAAATTGTAAAATTAGAAATAATGCCCCTTAGACATGTGTCCAGACTAAGCAAAATGTTTTTAATTTGGGAATTATGGGAAATGCCATAAAATAGTTCCTTGTAGTTCCTATGACATTTTTGTGTATATAATCAGCATAGGTAAAATTCAAGTTCTATAGAATAGGTAGCGGTAAAACATTTCTTAATTGTTAAAATTACTTTATGTGGGATTGCTCAACTTTAATGAGACTTATTCAGTCAAGATTATGTTTGTAATATACAAGGTGTTAACTCAGTGTTTATAAATTAATTTCTTGTTTATCAATTTTTCAGGGCTCTCAGCAGCAAAACTTCTTACAGAAAAAGGGTTAAATGTGGTTGTATTGGAAGCACGTGATCGTGTGGGTGGCCGAACTTTTACCGTCAGAGTAGGGCCTTTTATTTGTCTCTTATTTACAAATAAAATGAATTAAATTTTGATTTGTACTGTGTAAATCGTTTACTATAAGATCATCCAGATAACTAATCTAAAAAGTGATGAAAAATGATAACCAATGACATTTTGAAATGTGAATGTGGTACATTTTCAAGCTACTCTTTAAAAGCATAGCTGATGCCATTTGTTATAAATAATTATGAAATTTCATCACAAACTACGTGCATTCCATAATATTGAGAAGTGTTATCCACAATATTATTTTAAAATGCTAACTTATAAAGGGAGAATAGATTTTAAACATAGAAACAAGATAGGAAGTGAACATTTGATCCCCACCAGAAAACAACAAAACAAACATATCACAACATGGAGTCAAAATAGGTATTTATAACATGAGAAAATAGTATTTATGTCAATATCTATGTATACTAGCTTTATAATGTTTTAAGTTCTAAAGTCGTGTATATAGTTTTGAGGCAGCTGGCAGGATTTTCTCTTAGCGAAATTTTGTACAATGTACAAGGTATGAAACGTGTTAATTAATATTTATAAATTGATTGTGTATTATTAATATACCTTTTCTCTCTCTATTTTTGATGGAGGTTGGTCTTGACACCTTCTATCACCATCTTCCACTGTGTCGACTCTGGACTCTGATGGACCATCTCTGCTACATAATTTATCTGAAACTAAATAGTTTCTAAATAAAATATGCAGCTACACAATTTCCGCCTCACTTTCGCTTAGTATCGCCATAATTTTCATAATTTCTTGGTCACCCTTGTAGTCGGCTTTAAAGATGGTTACTGCATAAGTAGTATCTATAAAATTCGCAACCGAGGAGTGTTGGGTATAATTCGTCACCAACAGCAATCACGTGACTTATGATCCAATTCTCGAAACTGAGTTTTTCAAACTGTGGTTTAAGTATTTCTACTGTAAGAGACAGGCTAGACGTTTGTGTAAGGTTTTATGCAGCTGTGTTTAATGTGACCGAAAAACGAGCGCGTTGTACAAGAAAAATAAAATAAAAAAGGTCCTATCAGCAGTGTCGTATTCTAAAGGGCAGGGACCCTATACATATATAAATAACATCAATCCAATTCCAAAAATAGTAATTAATCGCTATGATAGATATATTAGGCCTACCATATAAACATTACATCCAACGCCTGCACGCATGTATGTACGAATGCATGAGGCTCCATATACACCATACTTTTGAGAATCAACAGTTACATAGCCGGTTTTTTGATAGGTTGCCAAATAAACTTAGTACTCTACATAATGTGCAATGATGCGTTTAGATTATTGACCAAGTTTTATTACAATACTCACAGCCATTGCTGCTGTAGACTGGAGGAACAGTATTAAACTAGAGGGTTTTTTGATAAAGTGCATATATTCACTATGAAGCGTCAATCATATAAAGCTTTTAAAGAAGACGAAATACTGTCTGTCGTTATCGACGAGAAATAACATTCTTCATATGTTTATCAGGTTTCATCAAAATACGGTTATTTTTTACCAAATTATAGAGCAACATGATGTGAAAAATCGGTCTTCATGTTAATAGATAAGAATTTTTATTTTCGTTACTTTGATTCTGCATAACTAATCGCTTCTAAGTTGAGTTATAGTTCAAATGTACACCGACGTTTGTCCAAACTTATTCAGGCGTTGTGGAGAAATCCATATAACATACACAAACGTGGTGAGAACATAATCTCCGTCACTTCAGGTGTCGGAGGAATGATAAAAAGTAATTGGGCCCCATACATTTATTTCTCTTGTGGGTAATTCTTTGTTTTGTCAACCCTCTGCCACCTGCAGCAACGCTAAACTTATGCCACTGTTTGGATGTATTTATATATCTACATGCAATTACTGAGTATTTTTTCGTAGGGCAAACTCGTTGGAGAATTAAATAACAGAGTAAAGAAATATTTAAAATCATCATCCCACGTTTTCAAGCAGATAAGTAAAACTTCTCGTGTCTTTTCTAAAAAAGACGTATTTCTTCATAACTGAGAGTCAAATATATTTGTTTGTTTTGGAATTTCGCACAAAGCTACTCGAGGGCTATCTGTGCTAGCCATCCCTAATTTAGCACTGTAAGACTAGAGGGAAGGCTGCTAGTCATCACCACCCACCTCAGATTACGAGTCGCGCGCCTTACGCGCTTGGCCATGCCGGGCCGACTCAAATATAAATAAAATAATCCACATTTATTCAAATAAGCCTATTATTACGCATGTGTAATTGCATCATGTGATTTTCGTCTGCTTGAGAAGTAGTAGGGTAGGCCAAGCGAATGGTAATAAAACGTTGTTTTTAACATTAATTATGTTTTTAAATACTCCAGTGTTTTTAGTATTAACAGTATTATTGGTATCAAACATTTAAACACCTTATCACCAGTGTACCTCGTGTATTATTACTAATAATATTGACATCATTTACAGTGAAATTTGGAAAATATTCATCTGGTAATACTCAACATCGAGTTCAAAATGACAAGGATGGGAATTACTCCATTTTCATTATTTTCATAAAGTACGTTCTGATCTTTACTTTATAAAATCATTGAACTGTATATGCCGTTATAACTTCGTTGTAAGTAACAATACTGTAAAACTGGAACCTGTAAGCTACTGAATGTAAATAATGTCTTTATAACAGTTTGTGATAGTTATCATATTTGGATATTTACTGTTAAAATCATCCTTTTTAATTTTCTTTCTGCTATTACCAAGAATGATATTGTAGAATGGGTTGACTTGGGAGGCGCCTATGTTGGTCCAACCCAAAACCACATTCTTCGACTGGCTAAAGAATTGGGAGTTCAGACCTATAAAGTGTTTTCTGACCTGAAAAGCATACAGTACAGCAAAGTAAGTAAATTTATTCATATATCTGATTGTGGTATATTTACGGTTAGGGCTTTTTTATATGTATTTTGCACAAGGTACTCTCAAAAGAATTTTAAAACATTATTGTTTTTTTACAGATGGCACTATTTTACGTATCAAAACATTCCTTTTTTAAAAAAAATGGACAATTAGATATGTATTGTATTTTAGCCAAAGAGTTTTTAACAGTTAGTGTTATCTTTGATTAAAAACTTCTTGAAAGTTTTAAATTACGAAGTTTATATTTTGAGAAAGTATATGAGATACGCTATAATTTCAGTATTGTCTCACTGGTACTCACATGAAGCTATTTTAATTTTCATATGCCCTCTAAGCACTACTAAAATACTTCCTTACCAGTTACTCCAGTTGACAGTGAGATTTAGATCTTTGTAAACATGGGAGAGTCAGGTTTGCCTGGACATATTTCTCCCCCTACATTTGTTAATTTATAGTAGAATGTTATTTTAATTATAATATGACAAGGATCAGAGATCACGCCAGTGGTCATGTGCAGGTATGGTAATCAAGAAAATATTTGATGTGTGTGTGTTTTCTTATAGCAAAGCCACATTGGTATATCTGCTGAGCCCACCGATGGGAATCGAACCGCTGATTTTAACATTGTAAATCCGAAGGCATACCACTGTACTAGCATGGGGCAAAATATTTGATAAGAGGAACACACTTTCTCATTGTTTGGTATTTCTTACGTCACACCCACCGTGAACAGTTCCAATTTTATTTTACATATTTGTCATTAGCAGTGGTGCAGTGCTAAATAAAGAAGTGTTTTGTTTTTTTTAATTTCGCTCATAGGGTCATGTGCGCTATCCGTCCCTAATTTATTAGCATAAGACTAGAGGGAAGGCAGCTAGTCATCACCACCCACCACCAACTCTTAGGCTACTTTTTTACCAACGAATAGTGGGATTGACCATAACATTATAACGCCCCCACGGCTGAAAGAGCAAGTGCGACCGGGATTCGAACCTGTGACCCTTGGCTTATGAGTGAAACGCCTTAACCCACTTGGCCATGCAGAGCCATAAAGAAATGAGGGAACATGTTTTGAAAGTCTTACTATGGTTAAAATTTATTTCGTCACTAATACATAAAAACGCATATTTCAGAAATAGTATCTGCAAATTGTTATGACAATTGAAATACACATTTGAAAATGTTACGATAAAGAAATAATTTTTCTCTCACCTTGAACTTTTGAATTCCTGGATAGCTTATTAACAGAACTTCCAAGCTTGGTCCATAGTGAGTTCCTTGGAGTTGGCTACTTTTGTTTGTGTATTAGTTACTAAAAGATGTTACCTAAAATATTGGCCTGGCATGACCAGGTGGTTAGGCACTCAACTAGCTTGACTGGTTGGAGGTTTGTTGCTGCTATTAAAGGAGTTGGGGCACTTTTCCAGACTGCAAATTGTGATGCAAAACCTAATTTTAGGTCTGACAGTGGCATATTACTCACATACATGATAAAAAATATCGGGATAACTACACCTCTTTGTGGGACTCCTGCCTCGAGTGAAAAGGACCCTGAGTAAGCCCCATTCACATCTACTTTGCACATTCTGTTTTCCAGAAAGTTGGACAGCCAGCGAATAATTCCCTGGGGTAAAGTTATTTCATGTGATCTGTGACGCAAACCATTATGCCACACTGTGTCAAAAGCTTTCTCAATGTCGAGAAAGCAAGCTACAGTGCATTCATTTTTATTGAAACTGTCTGTAATTGATTCTGTTAGTCTAATCACGTGGTCTGTAGTTTGTGTGTATTTTCGAAATCCGTTTTGAATTTCGGGTAATTTTGAGTTTACTTCTAAGTATATGCAAAGACGATTACTAATTATTCTTTCTAAAATTTTGCCGATACAACTGGTTAAGCTAATTGAGCGGTAGTTGTTTGGTTTATTCGTTAGCTTTCCTTCTTTCTGGAACATTGATATTATTGCTTCCTTCCAAGAAACGGGGATATATCCAGCGGGTAATGATAGGTTAAATAAGGCTGTTAGGTTCTCATATAATCTTTAAGTGCCGTGTTTTAGGAGGATAGCTTGGATATCATTTTCTTCAGGAGCTTTGTTTTTTGTGTTTTTGATAGCTGTTTCTACTTCCGTTACTGTGATATCTTTCATTAATTGATGAGTGCTCCAGTCTGTTGTTTTCTCTGATTGTGATAATGGGAATATAGGTGTGTATACGTTTTTGTTGTAATCAGTGAAGTTATTGACTGTATTATAAAAGTATCTCTTCATGTCTGGTTCATGATGTGTTTTGAACGTGTTTTTTAGGTGTTTTATAAAGATCTCAGCTTTTTCTATGTTAGTGTACGCTGTTTCTCAATCTAGTTCGAGTGGTGGGTATTTTGTGTTCGTTGTTCCTGTATTCGTAAATCTTTTTAAGTGTGTCCAGAATTGTTTTGGATCTGTTTTGTTATTTAGTTCTGAACAGAAGGTGTCCCAGTTATCTTGTTTTTATTGTCGGATTAGATGTCTTATCTTATTCCTTATAGTGTTTGTCTGAGTTTTTAGTGTGGGGTTGCGATTTCGTATGTACTGTCTTGGTAACTTTCTGCTGTCTTTTATTAAGTGTATTATATCTTGATGTGGTTGCCACGAGCTAGTTGTTGTGAAGTGTTTTTGTTTCGGTATAGAGCTGTTGGCTACATGTACGAGACACTCGGAGATTATATGACTATACGCCTCTATATCGGAAGCGTCCGCAGCAATAAGGAGTACTTCAGGTGGTAAGGTCTGATGATTTAAGATTGTTTGAAAAATTGGCCAATTAGCTTTTTTATAATTCAGTTTATCTTTAACTTTAATTTTGTTTAAGTGGGGGGTGAGATTGAAGATACATCAAACTGGGAGGTGGTCACTGTCCAAATCGTGACCAACATGAAAGTTTACAAATTTACGACTCATATTATACGAACACAGGCATAGGTTCAGTATTTCACTGGTGCCGTGTGCGTACGAGATATGTGTCGGTGTTGCATCGTTTAATAATATCAAATTAGTTTCAGCTAGAAATTGATAAAGTATTTTGCCATTTTCGTTTTTACTTCGACAGTTGAATGCTGTATGTTTACTATTTAAATCTCCTGTAATGATTATATTGGGATTTTTATTATATATTGAATGCAAACGATTTGCATCTAATACTCTACCAGGCGAGCAATAAATCCCCCGCCACAGTGACGTCAGTATTATTATGCGTTTTTATGTTGATAACTAAGGGTTCGTTAGGGGAAGGTAGGTTAAGTTCCTGAACTATACGTTCAGTTCTGTACAATAATAAAATTCCTCGGCTGGGATCTCTAGTATCCTTCCTGTCGTGTCTGATGATGGAGTCTCCTTTTATTTTGAGTCTATGGTAGGTATAGAGGGCAGTTTCACTAATTACAATAATATCCGGTTTCAAGGAGTTTGTTATATCTTCAATCTCATGTTTCTTGGAAGCAATAGCACCCTGGATATTGATGTGAAGTACCGTGAATTTATCCATGTTTAGTGGAGTTTATGATGGAGGTTAAAATTTGCGGTAGGAATTGTTGGATGTTTTTCATAATGATTTTAATAATTATGTCTGTGAGACTGTTGGTATTATTTGGATTAGTATATTCTGCCATAATTTCAGAGGTGGAAGTAATGGCATTTGTTAATGCGTTTTCAGTATTCGTTGGCGTGGTTTGATCTTTGTCTTGAGTTAGTGTGGGTGAATCTTCATTACTTGGTGATGGTTTTTCCTGCCTGAGTGATGATTTCTTGACCACTGCAGCATAAGAGTTTGTGTTTTCTGGTGCTGGAGTGGTAGGTAGGTGTAATGGTTCGTTGATTTTGTGTGGTGGTGGATTGTTCGTGTTTGGATTTTTAATTTCATATAATAGATCTGTATTTAAGGCATCCTTTATAGTTTGCCGTATGTTCTTCCCCACAATTGCAGCATTTTGGTTTGGGGTTTTGTTTGGTGCATTGTGAAATATGGTGATTTTCCCCACAGCCCACACAACGCGCAGTTGCTTGACATGCTGCTGCTACCTGTTTAAACCTTTGGCATTGGTAACACTGTGTGACAACCGCTGCTGGTGTTTTAGTTTGTTATACCGTGTACCTTTGGTACCACATTGTGATACCATTATTAATTAACTGGGTTATATCTTGGCTATTGTCAGTTACTACTTTAATTAAATTTGTTGGTTTTTTTGCGATGTTTGAAATTATTCGTTTTACGGAAACGTGTTTTATGGTTTGTGCACTTAATGCATCCTTAATGTCATCTATGTCTATTGAGTAGTGCACCCCCCGGATCACGAATGATTTGGGTGTTGGTCTAGATCCAGGCAAGTGTATTGTTATGTCCTGTTTTAAAAATGTCAGAAGGCCATGCATTCAATAATCGATTTAAGCCAGCGGGTTCCTGTCCTTTAACAAGGACTCCGCCGCGAGGTGGACGCTTAATATTCATAATATTTGCCGTGGGTTTGCACCTGTATATTTCCATAGAAAGTTGTGGCTGGTTAAAACTACCAGGTATTCCTTGTATAATAATGGCGTTTTTAGGTAAGTTAGGTGCGGTTTTTGTGTGTTTCTGGATTTGTAGGCGTTTGTTTTAGTTGTTTTATCTGACTTCGAGTCTTTACTCGCGTGAAGCCTTCGTCGCCAGAAATAACATCGTCTCGTTCTGAATTTGTGTTTATTTGAATATCCAGGGTGGAGTTTTGAATATTTAAGCTACTAGTAGTAGGATTTTCATTATCTGATAACGTAGTCTTAACTGCAAGGAAGTTGAAGTTATATTGTCTTTAGTGAGTTTTCTTTTTTCCTAGTTCTAACATTGGGATCTTTTACTGGAGTGAGTTTAGCTTTTAGTTCTCCCTTTGCAACAAATAGTAGTGTTTTTAATTTTACATTATCGTCTAGAATATGGCCACCAACACTAGACTTACTTTTAGTCCCTGTTAAACACGGACTTGTTCCCTCTATTGTCGACGCCATTGCATTAGTCACGGTGTCTGACCGCTCCGACTCCCTGGCCGGCATGACGCGCAGCTGCTTCGATGAAGTTAAGCTTGTAGGCCCGCTTAACTTCGTAGCACTGGTATTGTAGCTGTGCTGCTGTCCAAATGGCCTTATTCTCCTTATCTACAGGTGTGTAGCTCAGGGAAAGTAGTCGCAACACGAAAAAATTGGTAAAAGGTAAAAAGTAATAGAGCACGTAGAGCTTGTGAGCCTGAATAGGTACAACCTTACTCGTCTCTCTCCAAGAGCAGGATCCTTTTATAAAAGTGAAATTATTCTCGTTTTATCTATTATCACGTTTTAGCGTGTATTTTCTTATAGCAAAGCCACATCGGGCTATCTACTGAGCCCGACGAGGGGAATCAAACCCCTGATTTTTAGCGTTGTAAACCTGAAGACATACTGCTGTGCTAGCGGGGGCTTTTCTAAGTCAGCTGCTAACAATATTTGTTTTTTGAATTTCCCGCAAAGCTACACGAGTGCTATCTGTGCTAGCCGCCCCTAATTTAGCAGTGTAAGGCAAGAGGGAAGGCAGCTAGCTAGTCATCACTGCCCACCGCTAACTCTTGGGCTTCTCTTTTATCAACAAATAGTGGGATTGACCGAACATTATCACACCGCCACGGCTGAAAGGGCAAGCATGTTCGGTATGACAATATAATACATACAGAAAATAAGTGAAAAATACGTAGAAGTAGAAAGTCTGTCTATAAAGTATCTGGAACTTTGTGATAAACACTAACAGACGTACATATCTTACTTTGCCATATTTCTTTCGTTATACTTTGATAACTTGCCTACAACCTGATGAAAGGGTTAATGATTCCTTCTTCTAGGCATGAGCAAAACTTTAATTTTAAAATTTGTCAGGTTGGATTCATTTAACATAGTGAGGGAAATAAAAGTGTTCCTGTTTAAAAAAAACTAATAACTAAAAGTAAAGTGAGGGAACATCATTCCTGTGTGTTCCAATACCACTACACCACTGGTAATTAGTTTAATTACTGTGAAAATGTTGTACATAAAATATTATTTTTCAATACTCTCTGAGTATGGATATAATCTTGGCTAAAAGTGGCCTTAATTTATATTTTATTCCTAATATAGAAATTAAATGATGAGAGCTACTTTGGGATAATTTTGTCGAGTATAGAAAAATGGTCTAATCACAAAAGATGTCATTTTCATACCACTTTTTAAAAAGTAATTTAGAGAACTCTGCAATATTTGTATGTGTAGAAAGGATGGTGATGTAGATCTTGGTACTTAGTTGATTGCTGTAAGTATGACATTCGGTATTGTTTATAGTTTTCTTATGTGTATGTGTTTGTATTAATCAAAGCTTAACATAATGTTCTATAAATGGGCAGAGTATGTCGTTAGCTAATGTTTCATGTTTTTTACCTGTTAGACAACTTTCATAGTTCGTACATTGCCAAACTTTTGCTTTTATGTTACTAATATGTTTAATCAATATTACCTTTTGATTATAGATCAGACCAAAGAATTTAGCTGATGTTGTCTTTTCGAGGAGTATACCATGTCATTCATGCAAAGTTTAGGGCGATTTAGAGTGTGATAATTCTGGTTTCCTATATATCCCATCAATTTCATGCCATTTTTGAGTATATACATATCTTGTGGCTACTTTCTATCAGTAGCATTGTGCCACCTATATATGGTGCAGTTAGTTTCATCTGTTATTCCAGCTTAATCCTCTTTCTCGATTGGTACGTCATAATTTAAGCATGTTGCTACCATTTGCCATTTCAGTTTTTCTTCAACAGTTTTATTTGTTACGTTTGTATTCACTTGTTTCAACTATTTTTGTTTTTGATCTCAGCATGAATTTACAGTCAAAGTGTATCACCTATGGAAATTCCCGTCACAGTAATAAATAGTACTGTTAGTATTACTTGTATGAGTTCAACCTTTCTTTATTTCACAGGAAGATAGATTTATATGTTGGTCCAGGGAGTTTTTCATCTTCTCAATGTGGTAATGTTTCTGAGGAAGAATTTGATGAATGAGAAGACAATCTAGACCCTCTTTTTTTTATGTGCCACCCTCTACTCTTCAGGAGTTTTCACCTGTTGGTGTGCCACCACATTATTCACTTTGGTAGAGATTCATTTATCTTCATGTTGCTTCAGCAGGATGTGTGTGTGTGTATGATTATGGTACATTATTGTTGCGTAGCCAGAAGTTACCACTTATAAGTCTTGCGTACCCTGGATCTCCTTTATGGGTTCACAGTCATCACTCTGTGGTCTTAACTTGACATTTTCTTAGCTCCTTTAATTTGTTGATGGAACAGTTATCTTTTCTTAACAAGATTCTCCTCATGGAGTGATTCCTCATTTCACAGATGTCACCACACTCTGTTTTCACACACGGTTTTTGTCAGGTCCATCATCTCGGAGACTGACTCCTTGTGTCCCATCTTTCCATTCCTGATCCATTTGAATTTCTTTTATGTCCATTTACTACAGACAATTGCATACTGTCTGCCTTTGTTCACTTTAATGTGGTTTCTGTTCTTTTCACCCTTTCATTTTCTTCTTTCCTTATTATTCACTTGGTTGTTTGATAAAGATTTGTCCACTTTGATTGTGTCTAGCTGTTAGGCAGCCTTGTTAAGACCTTCCATTTCTTTAGGTTTCTTCTGTTTTTGTCTTTCCCTTTTCTTCCTTTTTCCCACCTGCTTTAAGTCACACATCCTTAACATTCCATTGACTTGCCTGGTCCTTCATATCTTTCTTATCCTTCCTTTGAATCTTTGTCTTCATGTACCATCTACCATCTCCCCCTTAAGACCTCTTTTTCCTTTTTATTCTAGCTTGTGAACATTGTCAATCGGATATTTTCATTTTAATGTTACATGCTTCCTCTGTCATCACTCTTACACCCTACTATATCACCATTGGCCTTTCCTTTCTCAGATCTATGCTGCCTGTGAAGGCTGTTTAACTTTCACATTCATTTCCTTAACTTCCATCTCTCATTGGTACTCCCAATCTGATCCTGATTGGCTTCTGTGTCCAATGTGCTTTTTATGGTGTTCTATGTCATTCTCTGTTCAAGTTCCCAATTTTTATTTTCTGCAACCCTTTTACTTCCCATGATCTATTTTCTATTATATTAACTAGTTAGGTTTGTTAACTAATTAGGTCTTCATTTTCAGTGTTTTTTCACATATTCACTATATAATCTTATCTTAGTCTTCTCGCCTTCAATATCCATTTGAGGAGATCATCCAGACTGGAATGTGGACTACTCTTTAATTTGTTCATCACTCATTATCTGCATGATATGATTGTTTCTTTCTCTTGTATATATTGCCTAACTCCAATGAGATTTGTACACATGTCAATTTGTCTTTAATGGGGTCCGTTTGCATGCACTTTTGCCGCCAACAGGATATTCACCCTGATCCTGAACCCAATATCGGTTAAGTTTCGCTGCCAATGGTCCCTGAGACCAAGTTCTTGGGGCTTATCTTTGACCATAAGCTGACCTTTATACCACACTTAAAGCAGCTACTGGTCAAATGCACAAGAGCACTGAACATCCTCCGTGTCCTCTCTACTACCAGTTGAGGAGCAGATTGATGTTCTTTGTTAAAGGTATATCGTGCTCTTATTCGATCAAAACTCGACTATGGATCAATGGTCTATGGCTCTGCCAGACCCTCGGCCTTACAGATGCTAGACCCCATTCATCACCAAGGACTTCAACTCTGCACTGGGGCTTTTTGCACCTCTCCAGTTCAACGCTTATACGTTGAATCTCATGAACCTTCTCTGCACCTTTGCCGTTAGCAACTATCTTTACTATATTCTTCGAAACTTTGTTCCTTAACAAAGCATCCCACTTGGGGATGTGTTTTCTTTCCTCAGTGGGCCGTACTTTTTCAAAACAGACTATCTGCCATTGCTCCGTTTGGCCTTCGCATCCAGGCACAATTGGATGACTTGGGTCTGTCCTTGGATAACATTGCAGATTCCACAGGTCAGCCCATCCCACCATGGCTTATTACAGCCCCTAGATGTGACCTTTCTTTCAGTCATCTGAAAAAGGCAGATACTCCAGATTGGAAGTACGGTCATTTATTTAATGAACATCTTTCAAACAATCATTCTGTTCCCATTTATACAGATGGTTCCAAATCAGGTAATTCAGTGGGCTCTGCTATGGTTTGCTGCGTTTCGGTGGTTGCAGGCAGAATCCCCTCTACAGCTTCTGTGTTCGCTGCTGAACTGTATGCCATATCTCTTGCCCTGGATCATATTGAAGCTGAGCAGTATTCCAACTGCACTATTTATACTGACTCGCTTAGTTCTATACTAGCCCTGGAATCACTTCACGTTGGCTCACACCCTGTTCTCGCTGATATTTAAAACCATCTGGCCCATTTCTCATTAACTGCTACTTCTATCCAGTTTTTCTGGATACCAGGCCATGTTGGTATTCGCGGGAATGAGCTTGCAGACACGGCAGCTAAATCTATCTGCTCCAGCACTATCACCACTGTGCCTATTCCGTACATGGAACGATGGTCTTGTATTCAAGGCTCGGTTCCGTGCCAGCTGGCAGTTCACTTGTAGTGAGCACCGGGACAACAAGCTTTTTCAAATAAAATCCTATATTGGGATTTGGCCACCTAGTTTCCTTAAGGTTCGGAAGGAGGAAGTTGTTCTGACTAGACTACGGATTGGTCACAGTTTTTTAACTCATTGTTTTCTTTTATCTGGAACTGATGAACCAGTGTCTAGTTTGTGTAACACTCAAATCACTATCAGCCACATTTTACTTTCTCGCCATCGTTATGATTTTCAACGATGACAATATTTTAAACATGTTTTTTCCCAGGGTTTATCTGTAACATTGGACAGTGTTATTGGTGATGGTAACACTGTCCACCTTGATAAAGTTTTTAGTTTTTTAATGGCCATAAATCTTTTTAATCTCATTTAAGTGTTGGATATATATTCATTACACCTTTTTAGTTGTCGTTTCCTTTTCACTGTTTCATTCTCTCTAGTTTAATTTGACATTGAAAAATGGCCAGAGCATTAAATAACTCGACACCAGGACTGGAAAGGCCAACATCAGGTGACTAACGCTGCTGTTTGAACTGCCCATTAGTCATCTTGGCGAGTTGTTATTCCAATTTTGCTGCATGTCTTTTAAACTTTTATTATTTTACCCTTTGGTACTGGCCATAATGACACATAATCCGGAACCAGGACTGGAAAGACCAACTTCAGGTGACTGACGGTGGTTCTTGTACTTACCTGTTAGTCTTCCTGATGGGTTATGATCATTACCATTTTGCTAGAGTAAGTACTTTACAACTTCTCTTACTCTGCTTTCTCTCTTACCATTGTAAACTAGGTGTCAACATTGGTTTTATGCTTTTTTTATTTTTCAATGATGTTTTGTTTTACCTTCATTTCCTTTTCTGTATTTTACTACATTTAATTTGTTTTTACCTTTTTACCAGATGTTTGGTGCAGATAGCCTAGCTGCTTTGTGCCATAAAACACTAAATCAATCAATCAACCTCCTGAGTGAGTTTTGAATTTCCTCTCTCATACCTACTCGTAGTTGTGGGAAGATTGTAGTTCTGGTTTCCCTCGCTTCATTTCCAATGTATTCTTTTTCCCAGGTAGATGCGTGTCAGTTGGAGTGTGTACAGCTTACATGGAATTCTCCTGATAATGCTGGGTTGGAGATAACAGTGTCCTGTTCCTACGGTTGTGTGAAATAAACAACTCTCTAGTTCTGGTTGCAAGAAGTTCTTTCCCTGCTCCTATGGTTGAGTTCTGGAGAATTTGTCTTCCTGATAGTACTGGCTACAGAGTATACACACTCTTCCTACAGTTAGACAAATGTACCATGTCCTGGTAATTCTGGATGCAGGATGTTTTTCCTTGCATTCATGGTTGGGTGAATTATGATTTTGTCTGTAATACTGGTTAGAGCTATTAACCTGTCCTTATGGGTGAATTGAGGCAATGCTACAATGCTGTTATGCTGGCTTCAAGTTATTCTACTTCTTGGTCCCACTGGTGTTATGAGAGTTTGTCTGCTTTTGATCAAAAGCTCACTTCTTCTTAATAATTGTGGTTGATTGATGTATGCACTATGTTTATTTACAGTTGGGGTTGATAGGTATACAGTCATGTGAAAAAGTTAGGGGCTCTGCTCTCGGGGTGAACTTGCTTGGACGACCAGACCTGGGCACGTTAGCAGTTGTTTTGAAAGCCCTCCACTTGTTGACTATTTTCCGGACAGTGGAGTGGCTGATTCCAAAATTTTTTGGGATCTTTTTAAATCCCTTACGAAACTCATAAGCTACTACAATTTTCTTTCTGAAGGCTTCGGACAGCTCTTTTGCTCTCACCATGGTGCTCACTCTCGCTTCAACAGTCAGGAGCACACCAAACTTAATGCCAGAGGTTTAAACAGGGCAAGCCTCATTCAAAATGTTGAGTAACTATCTTCTAATCATGTGCACCTGGTGTGATACACCTGTTTGTGAGTTGAACCATTTTAAGTGGGAATAAATGTGGGGGTGTCCTAACTTTTTCCTCCGTTAGAATATGCATTTTTGTAGAATTACATTTATAGATCTTGAAAAATCTTTTCTTCAGTTTTAATTGTTTAGTTATATTCCTATTATCTCTCAGTATTGTTAAAATTGAGATTAAATATCTATATATCCAAAAATGTTACACAAATACACAGGCTTTCATAGGGTGTCCTAACTTTTTCACATGACTGTATATAACATGGTCCACATACAGTTGGAGTTGATGAATATATGAAACATGGTCTACATACAGTTTGGGTTAATGAATAAGTGCAACATTGTTCACATGCCATAACTGTACTGTTGATGTTACAGTTTTTCATCCTCAACTTGAGGTTAAGTTGTGAAATGTTTGTCCACCTGAGATTGGGAATGTACATTGTTAATTCTGTTTCTATTCTGCTACAGTTTGGTCCTTTTGGAATATATCGGATTTGTGCACATGATTTTGTTTTTGGATAAATTTTCTACTTGCTGGATATAGAGCATCCATTTATCATTGTGTGTGAAATTACATTTAACAGTTTATTAAAAAAACTCAACACTGAAAATCATTTAACTGAAGGAAACTTTTCAGATTTTTGTACACTTGTGAATTTTTTTTTATAATGTGTTCCATTGTGATGCTGACAATGTAATGGTCATTAACAAATGAAACTACAATAGGACATTCTCAACACTTTCTGTAATTCCTCATGTGAATTTAGTTTCTTTTGCATTGTGTCTATTCCTTTAGAAATATACAATTTCTTGAAAGAAACCACCATCCCCAGTAGCACATCAGTAAGTTTGTATACTATAACAGTAGAAACAGTTTTGATACCCATGGTAAGCACAACACAGATTGTCTGTGTGCCTTTGTGCTTAACTAAAAAACACAGTTTTAAGAGAAACTTCTAATTTATAGTTGTACGAAGTATAGAAAAACATCACTCTGTTATTTCTGTGTAGCTCCCCAGTGGCACAGAGGTATATCTACAGACTTGCAATGCAAAAAACTAGGTTTCAATATTTGTGGTAGGCAGAGCACAGATAGTCCATTGTGTTGCTTTGTGCTTAATTCTAAAACAACATCAACAACTTCTGTCTAAAATTCCAAGGGGCATCTTTAGTTCCTTTTATAATGTTTTAGAATAATATTTCCAAGAACATATTTGGAAAGTATTTTGACAACTTTTAATAAAGATTAGAGAGTGCTTAAATAATAATTTGGTTGTTAAAACTGCTTTGATTCAAAACTACTTACATAAGAATTAAGCTGTGATAGCTTAAATAATATCTAATATTTTCAGTGTATACAAAAGAAAACATTTGAAGGAAAATTCAGTACAGTCTTTTCAAATTTTAAACATTTCTTCAAGTACAAGCCAAAAACTTCAAGAATCTATACATGTGATGTTTTCAGAATGTAATGTATTATCCTCTTCTCAATGCTTCACTTGAAAGCATCCATTTTTAAAATTGAAACACCAAAATATAAAATGGTCATTGATTGAAACTTTTAATATTTCACAACTTCAATGAATGAAGTAAAAATGAATTTTTAACTATCAAATAGTTTAACCAAAGTAATTTTGAAATATCAGAATTGTATAAGAAAGATTAGTCTAAGCATAATATCATAAACAGTTGTTGGAATATCAACTGCTGGAACCACAATGACATAAGATGGGGTAGTTTAGATGCTATAATCACAATGACATCAGGTGCTGTAGTTTATATATTGGAATCACAATCACAATGGTATCATATGCTGTAATTTGGATGTCATAAGATGATTTATGTGGAATGATATCTAAAGCTCTGGTTAGTGCACACCTGGGGTGGTATCAAATGTTGTAGTTGAGGTTACAGTAGAAGTTTGGGCTGAAGGAAATATTAATAATGGAAACATTCTTGGAGAAAAATATTACATTTTATAAGATATAATGTATTATAGTGTCCATATACAGATTTTCAAAATGTAATATCAATCTTAAGATTCCTTATTTATTTCAATTATATGAAATAATTGTTAAAAGAGGTTTTTGTATAGTTTCTAATACTTTATATCTATCTATCTGTGGCTTGGAATGTTTTGATTAAAACAAATTGTTCTTTATATCTATCTATCTGTGGCTTGGAATGTTTTGATTAAAACAAATTGTTCTTTATATCTATCTATCTGTGGCTTGGAATGTTTTGATTAAAACAAATTGTTCTTTATATCTATCTTTCTGTGGCTTGGAATGTTTTGATTAAAACAAATTGTTTTGAATATTTGTACACATATATAAGTGATATGTAATCAAGTCACTATAACTACTTGAACTAATTTAACACTAATATTATATGTCCATTCTTTAGGGAGCACAATTTCCTTACAGCAGTCAGTGGGCAAAGTTTGGACTACGTAGTCCATTAGCATGGTTGGACATCACTTATGTCATGAAAAAAATGGACAAAATAATGGAGCAGGTAAAGATAACAAATTCTATATGACAAGATGGAGAACAAATGATGCTTTGAAATTTTGTATTCATTTCATAACAAAGTTACTACAGTGATGACTTTATACACAGTATAGTATTTCACAATAAAGCTACTACAGTGATGACTTCATACATTGTATAATATTTCATAATGAACATTTTTCTATCAACGTACAAATAATTATTAAATTGATATCAAGTGAAATGAATGTTCCCCATGTTAGAAATACATTATTTTGTACTTGCAGATTAATTTCCTATGACTTAGTAAAAATTTAAAACCAGTTTTATTTAGAAACGTTTATTACAAAGGTTTTGATTTATTATACAAGTGTTTGCTATTTTTCAGTTCCACCAACATAGTCATTTGGTAAGTGCTCTTCTTGGCTATGCTCTCATTTTATTCCTCTATGTTCTTTCATTTTTGATTATTGTTATATATAATGCTACCCCTTTGGAATTTCAGGTTATTCACTCTGTACATTATACCTTAAATTGTATAAACTTTAAATTAGCAACTAAATTAATACTATAAAACTCATATCAGTTCATTTTTAAACTTGTTTTAAGTTGTAGCTTTGATACTTTTGAACTCTGCAAGTTTAACCATGACCCTTTTTTTTATATTTCATTGGGCACTTCTTCTTTCATGAACATCAGGACTGTTTTAAAACAATTCATTACCAATTGGGTTTCTGTAGTTTCTTTTATCTATTTTTTTCTTCTGGGTTCTCCAGGTTTGACAGACCTAGAGAAAAAGGTTTTGACTTTGTCTCTTTTTACCTTTTCTCCATTGAAGTGTTTTTTGTTTTTTTTTTCCTCTTACTACCCAAGTTTTTTTACACTAATTCTTTGGATCACTTGGAACAGTTTTTATTGTTTAGAGAATATTGTAAATTCTCATACATTTTCTTTGAAACGTCTGTTAGTTGCAAGTTCTAGTTCTTTACTTTTTACTTTAGTACACTGTATTATTTATTGCATTGTCTTTATACCTCTTAACATGAACTCAGATGTTTAGTGTAAATTTGAATATTTATGGAGGTTATGTGATATCATTTGATGGCAAACTCTTCCATACAAACTGGTTTCACCTTGAATTGACTGTTTTGCTGTTATTGTAACTTTAATCATCCAGTTATTGGATTCATTTTTACATACTGTTTTGTTACCTTCTCTTTATAAACTGCAGGTTTGACTTACCTGATGTGACCCTTGAATATCAAGTGAAAATATTTATTTTTTCATTGTTTCCATTACAATTTCTTTTAAAATTTTTACCACTTCTGATATACTTTGTTTTATATTTGCACATCATGCCTGAACCAAGTTTTCTGAAGTCTCACTGACTATTCCTTGTGTCTTATGAGTACCTTCAGTATAAATACCTTCATTGATTAGAAGACTCTTGTGTCCTTTTATTATGGAAGCATAGTCATCAAAGAACACAAAGGAAATTCTTTTAAATCTGCTTATGTTTGTTTCTTGTCCTTTGCAATTCAGACTAGTTAAGGTCCATCATTACTGTATTGTTTGAATAGGAAAGTCCACTCTGTGCTTTATGAAATAATTGATGGCTTACAACATTTTAGCAGTGGAACAATTACTCATATGGTTCATATCTACATTGTTTTACCTGTGGAACAATGACTTCTACTATCCTCAATTTCTGTATATTACTTGTCAAATAACAATTCATGTTGATCCCTATCATTGCCAGAGATTATTCAGGACTAATGAAGTATCTTGTAGAATCCTTTCCATTCTTAGATTATTACTTCTACCACATTTTAAACCTCACTGATGGAGTCGTAAAATTTATGTATATCATTAACTTCTCTTATAGCTCTGGTTTCTTGTTAAGTATGAAGGTTAGTGGAATATTTAATCACATTTTTCCAATCAGTAGAATATCAGTCATTCTGTGAAATATTCAGATCAATGTCAGTTATATCAATAATTCATTTATTTAACCAGTTAACTATGAAATTATACAAGTAAACTTATTCTTAAGTTAGTCACAATACCATTCTGGAATTAGTGAGATATTTGTTTGAACATCATCTATAGTTTTAGACTTACAACTTAAGAATCTCAACAGTGTAAAGTGTAGAAATGTTAAAAAAGAAAGAAATTGTTATCCTTAGGTGAACTGAATGTTGAATTAGTTTTACCAAATAATTTAACAGAATCTGTCCAGTGAAAGAATGATGTAAGGAAAATATGCATTTTTACAACCTATGAGTATTACAAACTTTGAGGTCTTACATGACATGATGGTTACGAGGCTACACTTGCAACTTGCAGTTTCAAATCCCCATCACAGAAAAACATGCTTCTTTTCTAAGATTGCTTTTAAGACCAGCCACTAGCTACTTCAGATTACTGTAACAGTTGACACCAAAACTAGATGAGAGTGAGGTCAAATAAAGAAGAAAAGAGGTGTTACATATGATCTTGAAAAGATTTCTATAATAATTGAGTAGTTTTTAATATACAGCAGTAAAGAAATCAGTTATGCTGCAGTGTGTACCTGTGGTAGTTTTATTTATCAAAATTGTGCAAAAATAAAACTAGATAGCTTTTGCCACTGGATCTTCTTTTGGTGTCTAAGCAGTTTAGTTTCAGAATTTTGTTTTTTATAGAAAATAATTTGCCATTTCAAACTACTGTTATAATTTTGCAGTTAAAAATAACTAGACAAGTAGAGAGGGACACTTCTCAATAAAAGACTTGTGTTATGAATATAAATATTCCTTAGAGAAATTTGAACATACTGTGTTTTAAAAAAAATATTTTTTACCTTTTTGTCTAATAATTTTAGATTCCAAGAGAAGAACCATGGATGTGTCAGTTTGCTCAGGAGTGGGATGATATTACTTTGAACTCTTTTCTTGAAAAGGAATGTTGGACAAAGTAAGTTTATTGTAACTGTAAGTGAATTCATCAAAATTTTCGTAAAAAATTCAGTTTGGGAAATTTAGTTCACTATTGCACAATTATACTTTTTGTTTTGTAGTTTTACCTTAAAAATCTGTAGTTTGTTTTCTCAAGTCTTGAAAGCTAGTTATTTGTTTCATCTAAACCTGAAACAATATGTTTTCTCCAAACCTGAAGATCACTATTTATTTGGTTTAAATCTGAAAAACAATTGTTTTGTTTAAAATTGAGCCACAGTGTTTCATTTGTCCAAATTTTAGGATCAGTGTTTGGTTTGTTCAAACTTGGGGATTAGTGTTTTGTTTGTTTATACTTGAGGATCAGTGTTTGCCAGGTATGGTAAAGGGTATGGAAGTATTGTTACTTTTAAACTATTTGTTTATTTATTTTGCTATTATCAAGTGATGTGATGAGAACCATTGTTACTTATTAACTTGTTTCACTATTGTTAGATGACATGATCAGAACCATTGCTGATTTGTTTATTGTCAAATGATGTGATGAGAACCTTTTGTTATTTGTTAATTTGTTTCACTATTGTCAGGTGACATGATGAGAACCATTGATGATTTGTTTATTGTCAAATGATGTGATGAGAACCTTTTGTTACTTGTTTGTTTCACTGTTGAAAGGTATGGCAAGGAGTTTATAAAAGCTGTAATGCAAGCAAACCTGTCAGCTGATCCATCTCAGGTATCACTCTTATGGTCACTTTGGTATGTAAAATGTTGTGATGGACAACGAAGAATATGGAATGTAGAAAATGGAGCTCAGGTACAACAGAAGCTGTATTTAGTTTTTCTGATAAATAAAAACAGTTAGAATTAATAATACCTGTTTCTAGAATTTTCATTAATCAGTTGATGTAATAATTAAGTTTGTGTAAAAATTGATGGCAAAATTACTGTTGTAAGCTATGCTTTTAGTGTTAGCTAGAAGAGTGCATGATGTTGAATTAGTCCTGTAATGCCTAGAACATTTGGGAGTATAGTGCTCGAGAGACATTTTAAAGTGTCTTAGAAACAAGGCTTCATTATATGTATGAGAGTAGGTGAGAAGTAAAGTGTTGGATTCAGTGAGATATTTGTTATTACATATATTCAGTTAATCAATTGATTAGCAAGTTAACAATTAACAAGTTGATTAACAAGTAAGTTTATTTTTAAATTTTGTGTTTCTCTTAGTGTGGTATTTTAACTTAAACAGTGTGTATAAACATAGCCCTATAAGTGCAACTTTTGTACAGGCTTGTAAGATGTAAAGGAAGAAATAAACTAATTTATTATACTTATGCAGACTTGTCTTGCCATTAGTTCCCCAAAATAATTTGTAGAGAAAAAACACCTAATGAAAGAAAAATGTTACAACAGTACTTCAAGTATATACTCATTTCAGGAAAGAAAATTCTGGGGTGGAGCTGTGTGTATCAGTGAAGCACTGGTCGAACATTTAAAAGGTATGACTAGCTTAATCCAGTTTTCAGTTCCATTCATAATTCTCATCATTGATGGCTCCAGTAGTCTCATAAAAGGGAACCAGTTTTCTATTATATGTATTAACTTTTTCTTACACATTAGTTTTTGGAAATGAAACAATGATTTGTCAAGTTTATTGTTATGTTATCAAAATAAGAAAAGAATGAACATCTAGGCCTACAAATATGTAAAAGAAATTCACAGATAGTTGTAGTATGGGCATTTTCAACTGAAAGATTTTCTATAGAAGTGTTTGGGTATAGCTTTCTACAAGTGAATTACCAGTTTGTTAATAAATTATCTGTTAGTGGTTTCACAAGATAGTGACCATAGAAACCAAAGCTTACAACAGCTGTTTTGTCATGTACAGTGTTATTAGTTAAATTTCTGATGAGTTAAATTGCTTGTTATCTATAGATGCATGACTTTAAGATCATATAAGTGTTTGGGAGTAGACCTAGAATATTGAAATTAAATTTTCTAGTATGTTTTAAGTTACATTATAGATATAAGTTTCAGAGAAACATCGATAGGACTATAGAGCTGTTTTGACCCTGTAGTGTGAATTATTCGCTGTGTTTTTGTTTCATTCATGAAGTGCTACAAATACTTTCATGCTTTACATCAATGCAATTAGCATCATTTGTAAATATGTCTTACAAGGTATGATGTGCATAATCTTGTAAACACAGTAGGGAAGAAATAAACTAAACTTGTTATCATTTACTTTTACTGTATTTTGAATTATTTTTATCAGGTAATGTAAAAGAACCCACAAATTAAAGCATAGTATATACAATTACAGTGTCAGGAGTGGGATTATTTTAATGAAAATAAAGTGGAAATTTATACACAGTTTCAGCTCTTGATGATGGTAACCATGAGGTCAATTAGTGAAATTCAAGAATTTTTGGAGATAATGAAATTAATAGAACAAGACCCATGTATTCTCAAGACAGCTGAGAACAAGTATATACAGAATCTGTATATTTACAGATACCCATACTAGCTGTCTTGAGATTACATTTTTACTTCAAGAGGGTTTCTCGTCTTCAGGAAGAATAAGATCAGGATGAAAGAAACGGAAAGTTATGATGACTTGACAATAATTTAAAGATGGGATAAAATAAAGTGGGTGTACTATTTAAAGATGAATTAAAATAAAAAATAGACCTGATATAATACAAGACTGATAAAGCTGTAGTGGCCTTCTCAAGAAATTACAATGACAAATTTTAATAAATGCAGAAGGACAACAAAGAAGTGTAAAATGGCTATGACAATAAAATTGAAGGTTTGAAAAAAAGACAACAAATGAAGTAGAGAAGAACATCAACAAGGTAGAAAAGAAAAAAGTTAATTATTTAGTGTAAATATTATACCAGTTATACCTGTTTTTGTGCTGACTCAAACGTTTTATCCTGTAATGTGGTGTGCAATAATATATCAAATAGGAGAACTTATTTATATTTAATGTACACTTATTACCATTGTTGCTGTTATTGAAGGATTTCCCAGACTACTCCAGCTGTGAAACTACCAAAGCAAATTCCTGAAGTTGAGTGACCAATTCAACATCAGCCAATCAAGAAACCAATGGACTATGATGGGAAGGTATAGGGGAATCATACCAGTTTCAGTTTGAATTACATTTTCAGAATAAACAGGTGAAATAGTGAACAAGAAGTTATTCATCTTGTTGCCTGTTTAAAAAGACAACATTAAGTAGTCTTCCAGCTCATAGCTTAGGTGATTGCATAGGGCCAACAGGCTTGAAGTGTTGAACCAGAAAAAAGCAAAGTTCCAGAAGAGGATATGAATGATAAAAGAGAAAACTTAACCAAACCTGCAGTAAACTTGGCATTTCACATACACCCATCATCTTACTTGAATACTCCTTGTAAAATGGAGGATTTGTTGGCATGTGACCAATTTATAGATGTTATAATAGACGAGGATAAGTTGGAACAAGGTAGGAGTACATCCTTAAATGAAGGAATGCAGCTGGTGATGGAATTTTAAGGTCATGGATTAACAACTAAATATATTGTCTTGAAGCTATAGGATTGTCAGATAAAGTTATATTAAAATTTTAACTTGCACCATTGATAGCCTAGAAGACCTGAAAGGATAGGTTAAACAATAGTTTTTCAATTGTAAGTTGGAAGGTCATTGCCAAGGAATGCAGACAAAAACCTGTATAGAATAAGAAGTCCTTCTAAAGGATGTTAGACTGAAGAAACATCTTTAGTCAATACATGTACATGGTAAAATAACTTGAACTGTTATAGAATCTTAGAATAAAGTTTTCTTCTTCCAAAATTTCTATTACTAATAAAAAAACACAAGCTTATTCTTTGCAAATATAACTGCTGTTTCAAAGCACACCTTTTAATAACCAAAAAAAAGAATGTGTTTCTTGATGAACAAAACCATTCTCTATTAACTGTTGTTTCAAAGTAACTTTTTATGATGTCCATTTCATATGCAAATGATAAATCTGTTATCCAAATTATGGTAATGATAGTTTCTTTGTATAAATGGAATTTCACATTGTTTTATTTAACTTGTGAGTTACGTAATTCTCTTTTTTACTGTAGAAAAGGTGTTATTAAACTCGCAAGTATACGAACTGAAGCAGTCAGATACTGATGTGACAATAACAACAACAGATGGCAGGTCATACAGAGTAAGAAAACCTTTAATGTAAACAACAGAAGTATAGAATATCTGTAATATGTAAGGAATATAAAAACTTAAGTGTTTATAGATTTACTACCAATTTGAGTTGGGAAGCTTGGAAATTTTGAGTTGTTTTTATGTTGAGTATTTATTGATTTATTAACAACTTTTTTTCAGATGTTAGGAAGGTTTGGGTTATGTGTACACTATTTGAGTAATTAAAAATTTGTTTGTTTGGGAAGTTTATGGAGTTTTAATACACGAGGACACTGAATATAAAGTTTTTTGTTTTTTTTGACAATGTGATATACAGTTCTATCAAGTTTTGCAACACATAGATGGTGGCATATACTATTGTATTTGTTCTTTATTCTTGAAAGTTCTCAGCCATGTTTTTGGTTGGTATATAGAACTTGAACATAATTTAATTGGGTGTGTGCTGTAGAAAAAAGATATGTATATAATATAAATAACATAATAATTATAAGATTTCTAAATTTTTATATTTTATAATTTTTGAAAAACCATTTCAAATTATTTAAGCAATTCTGTACACAGAATCTAAATAAATCACTCAGATATCACATTAATCCACAGGAAGTTTGGTATATCAAAAGAACTTATCAAAAATTAAGTATGTTTCTGAAAGCAATGAACTTAAGCTGAGCAGAAGAATAGCAACAATAAGTTATTTTAGTCAAAACCTTGGTTTTGTAATGGAACACCCATCTTGTTAGTAGGAACTTTAGTTTAGCAACAGTTTAGCTGATTTTAGCACCCATCTGCTTAGAAGGAACAGTGGATCAACAATAGTTTAGCTAATTATTTCACTCATCTGAGTACTAGGAACTTTGGTTTAGCAACAGTTTAGCTGATTATAGCACCCATCTGCTTAGAAGGAACAGTGGATCAACAATAGTTTAGCTAATTATTTCACTCATCTGAGTACTAGGAACTTTGGATTAGTAATGTTTCATCTCATTGCAACATCCTTCTGGTTGGTAGGAACTTTGATTCAGGGACAGTTCAGCATATTATAGCACCCATCTGACTAGTATGAACTTTGATTCATTAATAGTTTAGCTTATTATAGCACCCATCTGACTAGTATGAACTTTGGCTCAGTAATAGTTTAGCTTATTATAGCACCCATCTGACTAGTATGAACTTTGGCTCAGTGATAGTTTAGCTTATTATAGCACCCATCTGACCAGTATGAACTTTGGTTTAGCAACAGTTTAGCTTATTATAGCACCCATCTGACCAGTATGAACTTTGGTTCAGTAATAGTTTTTCATATTTTGTCAGAGAAGTCATTAAGTCCTTGATGTACCATTTGCATACAATGAAAAGGTACTGGATGTATTAGAATGTATATTTTCTGAAAATAAACTGGTTTCTAGTTTTTAATAACTTTTAATAATTAATTTACAGTAAAGGGTTTGATAATCCTGTTTGGCTGAAAAATGTAATAAAGCCTGAATATCATAATTTCTATATAACTTTGTAAATTTTCCATAAAACAGTTATTTCTTTATTTTATTACCTGTATATAACTACTTGGAAACAAATGATAGTATATTTTGTACAGTTTCTTTTTTTAAGCAAATTAAGCCCCCTCATGGCTCAGCAGTATGTCTGCAGACTTACAATGCTAGAAATCAAGTTTTATTACCCATGATGGGCAGAGCACAGATAGCCCATTGTGTATAACTACAAAAAACAAGCAAGTTAAAAAATAATTTTATTTTCAGGCAAAATACTTGATTATGGCTATACCCCTTCCATTACAAATGAAGCTACACTATGATCCACCTCTACCACCTCTAAGAAACCAGCTAATCCAGAGAGCTCCAGTAGGATGTGTAATAAAAGCCATTGTTTACTATAAGAAACCATTTTGGAGAGTAAAAGGTGTGTTTTAAATAAATGTGTTATACTAAAACAGTGGAAACTTTCTGGGTATTTGAGCGTGAGTTAATTCTTTGTGTCAGTAAATAATTTTGTGATAAATGTTTAATTTTACAGAACACAATTTATCATGTAACTGAATGTTTAAAACAATGTTGAATATTTGTTCATAGTAACTTTACTAAAACCTCTTTGAGACCTGTTGACACCTATCAACAGTTTGCAGTTTTAAAATAAACTGCATAAAAAATTAAAAAATTATTTGGAACTTTCAGTTATGACTGTGATAAAATATATTGTCACTTACAAATCCCATTTCATTATTATGTGAATTGGAAATTGTAAGTCAGTGGTCTGAAACATGTTTCATCAAAATGTGTTCAGAAATGTCTTTATGTATTTACCATTCATGACATATAAAGGAGCACATTGACCAGTGTAGTATATTAGATAGACATTAACATACATTACACTAAAATGATCAGGAGAATCAATACAGTGATCATAACATTTGGCCTTGTGTTGTGTGGCACATAAATTACAGGATGTAAAGATGAGAACATCTAACTAACTACTTCATAATTACACGGCTACTGTAAATGTGATGACAACTACTTGTGTATATAACACAGGCTGGCTGACTGATGAAATGTATAACATAGACTGGCTGATTGATGAACAGATTATACTGTGTGAAACTATTGTGTACAACATAGACTGGCTGACTGACAAACATACAAAACTGTGTGAAACTACTGTGTACGATATAGACTGGCTGACTGATGAAAAGACAAAATTGTGTGAGATTACTGTAAGTAATATAGGCTGCAAAGAATCTGTGAATAACAGCTAGATATGTTGCTTTTTAATAACAACTTTAAAATATTATCAAATTTCCTATTATTTTGGAAGGGAATTTGTAATATATATCCGATACCATGGTAAACTCAAATTAAAAAGTAGATCTTAATGTTTTAGGAATCATAAATTTTATCTGTATAGTTAAAGTGTATAGAGAGTGAAAGTGATGTTCAAACAGTAAATGCACAATTTTGTTTTCAGGTTTCAATGGATTTGTGGCATGTCGGGATGGACAACTGGTATTGGGTAATGTGTTGGATGATTGCAGAGATAACTTCCCATTGGCTGCACTCACTGTGTTAGTGAAACTTATTAAAATACTTCATAAGCAACTACTCTGTACAGACAAAGGTTAATTTTATCTAAGAGAACTAGAATTCAATGTTATTCAGGTTTTTGTTTTATACATTTGTTTCTGACAGCAGTTGTTAGAGCCAAATAGCATACAGTTTGATTTACTTCTACATAAGAGTGTATTAAACTTTTTCATCATAGTTGAAAGCTGTGTATCAAAAGTTACCCATTTCTTCTTTGGAAGACTTTAGGTATTTCTAATTTAGTGTCAGTGGTCATATAATAACTATATTCCAACATTTACTGCAAAAACTGTTAACTTAGAATTGTCGTAAAACGTTTTAATCAAATCTGTAGAAAATCCCTTAAGTCACAGTTATTGTGAAAGAAAGGTATGTCAAAGCTGCTGTAAAATGAGTTTTATTACATAGTACTTATGGTAAGGTTGTGGTGATTAGATATGATTTGTTATTATTTCACATAGTACTTGTGGTAAGGTTGTGGTATTTAGATATTATTTGTTATTATTTCACATAGTACTTGTGGTAAGGTTGTGGTATTTAGATATAATTTGTTATTATTTCACATAGTACTTGTGGTAAGGTTGTGGTATTTAGATATAATTTGTTATAATTTCACATAGTACTTATGGTAAGGTTGTGGTGATTAGATATAATTTGTTATTATTTCACATAGTACGTGTGGTAAGGTTGTGGTGTTTAGATATCATTTGTTACTGTTTCGCATTGTACTTGTGGTAAGGTTGTGGTGTTTAGATATCATTTGTTACTGTTTCGCATTGTACTTGTGGTAAGGTTGTGGTGTTTAGATATTTGTTACTGTTTCGCATTGTTCTTGTGGTAAGGTTGTGGTGTTTAGATATTATTTGTTACTGTTTCGCATTGTACTTGTGGTAAGGTTGTGGTGTTTAGATATCATTTGTTACTGTTTCGCATTGTACTTGTGGTAAGGTTGTGGTGTTTAGATATAATTTGTTATTATTTCACATAGTACTTATGGTAAGGTTGTGGTGATTAGATATTATTTGTTACTGTTTCGCATTGTACTTGTGGTAAGGTTGTGGTGTTTAGATATCATTTGTTACTGTTTCGCATTGTACTTGTGGTAAGGTTGTGGTGTTTAGATATCATTTCTTTGTGGTAAGGTTGTGGTGTTTAGATATCATTTGTTACTGTTTCGCATTGTACTTGTGGTAAGGTTGTGGTGTTTAGATATCATTTGTTACTGTTTCGCATTGTACTTGTGGTAAGGTTGTGGTGTTTAGATATCGTTTGTTACTGTTTCGCATTGTACTTGTGGTAAGGTTGTGGTGTTTAGATATCATTTGTTACTGTTTCGCATAGTACTTGTGGTAAGGTTGTGGTGTTTAGATATCATTTGTTACTGTTTCGCATAGTACTTGTGGTAAGGTTGTGGTGTTTAGATATCATTTGTTACTGTTTCGCATAGTACTTGTGGTAAGGTTGTGGTGTTTAGATATCATTTGTTACTGTTTCGCATAGTACTTGTGGTAAGGTTGTGGTGTTTAGATATCATTTGTTACTGTTTTGCATAGTACTTGTGGTAAGGTTGTGGTGTTTAGATATCATTTGTTACTGTTTCGCATAGTACTTGTGGTAAGGTTGTGGTGTTTAGATATCATTTGTTACTGTTTCGCATAGTACTTGTGGTAAGGTTGTGGTGTTTAGATATCATTTGTTACTGTTTCGCATAGTGCTTGTGGTAAGGTTGTGTTTAGATATCATTTGTTACTGTTTCGCATAGTACTTGTGGTAAGGTTGTGGTGTTTAGATATCATTTGTTACTATTTCGCATAGTACTTGTGGTAAGGTTGTGGTGTTTAGATATAATTTGTTATTATTTCACATAGTACGTGTGGTAAGGTTGTGGTGTTTAGATATCATTTGTTACTGTTTCGCATAGTACTTGTGGTAAGGTTGTGGTGTTTAGATATCATTTGTTACTGTTTCGCATAGTACTTGTGGTAAGGTTGTGGTGTTTAGATATCATTTGTTACTGTTTCGCATAGTACTTGTGGTAAGGTTGTGGTGTTTAGATATCATTTGTTACTGTTTCGCATAGTACTTGTGGTAAGGTTGTGGTGTTTAGATATCATTTGTTACTGTTTCGCATAGTACTTGTGGTAAGGTTGTGGTGTTTAGATATCATTTGTTACTGTTTCGCATAGTACTTGTTGTAAGGTTGTCGTGTTTAGATATCATTTGTTACTGTTTCGCATAGTACTTGTGGTAAGGTTGTCGTGTTTAGATATCATTTGTTACTGTTTCGCATAGTACTTGTGGTAAGGTTGTCGTGTTTAGATATCATTTGTTACTGTTTTGCATAGTACTTGTGGTAAGGTTGTCGTGTTTAGATATCATTTGTTACTGTTTCGCATAGTACTTGTGGTAAGGTTGTGGTGTTTAGATATCATTTGTTACTGTTTCGCATAGTACTTGTGGTAAGGTTGTGGTGTTTAGATATCATTTGTTACTGTTTCTTGTGGTAAGGTTGTGGTGTTTAGATATCATTTGCATAGTACTTGTGGTAAGGTTGTGGTGTTTAGATATCAGGTTGTGGTGTTTAGATATCTGTTACTGTTTCGCATAGTGCTTGTGGTAAGGTTGTGGTGTTTAGATATCATTTGTTACTGTTTCGCATAGTGCTTGTGGTAAGGTTGTGGTGTTTAGATATCATTTGTTACTGTTTCGCATGGTACTTGTGGTAAGGTTGTGGTGTTTAGATATCATTTGTTACTGTTTCGCATGGTACTTGTGGTAAGGTTGTGGTGTTTAGATATCATTTGTTACTGTTTCGCATGGTACTTGTGGTAAGGTTGTGGTGTTTAGATATCATTTGTTACTGTTTCGCATAGTGCTTGTGGTAAGGTTGTGGTGTTTAGATATCATTTGTTACTGTTTCGCATAGTACTTGTGGTAAGGTTTTGGTGTTTAGATATCATTTGTTACTGTTTCGCATAGTACTTGTGGTAAGGTTGTGGATGCTAGCTATCATCATTGTATTATACACAACTTACTTCTTGACTGCTGATCTGTTGCCATCTTCAGGAAAGTTCTGTTTGTGTGGTGGTCATGGTTAACAATAAAAACATCTGATTGATAGAAAGGCTGTTGAGTTATCAACTCTCTAGGGGTCTTTCCATTAGGACTTTAATTAACTAACATAATTCAGTGTTTTCAAGATTAGTTTCAGACATGTTTGAATGGCTTAGTACTTGCTTTATACTATTAAGAGCTGAATCCAGACATGTTTTCATGTTTCATGTTATTAATAAGTGAATTGTGACTTGATCATGTTTCAGTATTTTGGTTTATAGTAATAATAGTTGAATTCAAACACATTGTTTCACTCACTGCTTTGTTCCATATTCATACTGTACTGCACTTAGCATGTATGTCAATATCTATGTATATAACCAAAACTACAGAAAGTCTTTAAACATCAAATATTTTTAACATTGGTGCAAGGATGAACTCTTGACTGACTAAAGACTTCTGAATTCTTATGGTGTGTTTTAAACTTATAAATGAAGGATCCTAAAGAAACATTGCTCTAAAATACAAGAAATGTGGCCTAACATGGCCAGAAGATTAGGGTTTTTGACTTGTGATCACATGTTTCAATTGCCATCTCACTAACTGTGCTTGTTCTTTCACTCATGGGCATGTTAAGATGTGACAGTAAATCCCCCTATCATTGGTAAAAAGAGTTGGTAGTGGGGGATGACCTAGTCATCACCACCCTTCCTTCTAGTCTTTCACTGTTAAGTGAGAGATAGCTAGTGCAGATAGAATTCGTGTTGTTTTCTGCAAAATTCAAAAGAAACCAACTTGGACACATTATGCCATCTATTGAGTAGCACAACAAAAACAAATCCTTTAAATAATTTCACTCTTTTGGGTATTGAAGATTCAGACACTTTTAAAAATAACTTCAAATCACTGCTCACTTGAAGTTTTACTACATAAGACTTATGAATTGCATTTTACCTTTTCTAGTTTAATAAGTTTGAAGGTAAGAATTAGTTTAATAAAGTACTGTTCTTTGGCAAAATTCATACAATTTTCAGTAAACAAAACAAGTAGTAATGTTGATAGTGTAAATGTATTTCTCAACTGACACATATTTTTGCAATTACTTTCTCCTTCTTATGGTTTTTGGGGTCTGTAATATTATAGATTTGTGTTTGGTGACCATGCTATTGAGATGCAAGATCTTTCAAAAGAAGAAAGAATGAAAATCATAACACAAGATCTAGCTAAGGCTTATGGATGTGACGAGTGCTTACAGGTAGTTTTATTAAGACCTAATTAAGGCTTATGGATGTGATGAGAACTTACAGAGACTGTTTTATTAAGATCTGAGGCTTATGGATGTGATGAAAGCTTACAGGTTCTGTTTTAACTATATAGAACTTATGAAGTTATTTTTATTTTAATGTTGGTACCTTGAATCATGTGTTGATTTGAGGACCTTGTTACATTTATTAATTGGGAATTTAAAGCAAGAATTTCAAATAATGTTGTAGTGTAAGTTTTCTTCAAATTATAAGAAAAGTTTTTGTTTTTAACATAACTTTTTTTTTTATTAGATGATGAACAATAATACATGGCAAGTTATAGTAAATACTTGTTCATATAAAGCAGACTATAGCACATGGCAAGTTATAGTAAATACTTTTTCATATAAAGCAGACTATAGCACATGGCAAGTTATAGTAAATACTTTTTCATATAAAGCAGACTATAGCACATGGCAAGTTATAGTAAATACTTTTTCATATAAAGCAGACTATAGTACTTGGCAAGTTATAGTAAATACTTGTTCATATAAAGCAGACTATAGTACTTGGCAAGTTATAGTAAATACTTGTTCATATGAAGCAGACTATAGTACATGGCAAGTTATAGTAAATACTTGTTCATATGAAGCAGACTATAGTATATGGCAAGTTATAGTAAATACTTGTTCATATGAAGCAGACTATATAAAAATTATTATAGTGACTTACTTCTATAGGGTAACTCAAGAAGATTCTGTAACATAAATTTCAGGATTAAAAAATAACTAAAGTTTTCACTTACAATTGAAAAATGTTCAGAAATATAAGAAAAAAATTGATGTTTTAAGTGTTTGAAATATGAAGAGACTACAGCCAATCTACAGAGAAAGTATACAACTGTCTGTAATTTAACCTAAAATTGCATTTTAAGTTCATAAAATCAACATAAATATCTTATACTACTAAAAATAATTTGTTCAGAAGACTCTGCACTGACATTTCCTGTCTGTTTCTTGTTATCCTATTTAATAGCCAATCCATTATGAAGAGAAAAACTGGCTAGAAGAACAGTACTCAGGAGGGTGTTATGTGTCAACTTTTCCTCCAGGTGTTCTCAGCAGATATGGGAGGTAAACAAGCTAGTAGCTCATGTAAGAGATGAAGAATATAAAGAAATTATTTTTTTATATTATTTTTATAGAGGAATTATTTCATCATTAGTGTTTGCATTGTTATGTTGAAGGTGAAAGATGTAGATGTAATTAATTATTTATACTTGTGCCTGAATGTCAATAGGATAACATATTTGAGAGGATAAATATTTATACTTTTTTAATTTCATAAATGTTCATAAAAATGTATTTAAAATGTTAGGTTATGTTTGATCTTCTGATGTGATTGTGTCTTTTCATAAGTTAGCTGCAAAGGTAGCTACATAGCATTCAAAAGTTATAAATAAGAAAGCAAAATAAAGGTCGTTTGTAAATAAAGTACATTAATCTGAAGATTTTAACATTGAAAAATATATATATATATTTTTTTTTGAATAAAAGCATTTTCTCAGTTCTGAAGTTCATTGTAATACATTCTTGTAATATATTCCATTTTTATCTTTGTATGTATAGTTAACTATGATTCAGTCATTTAAACATTTAAGGTTATATTCATTAAAAAACAAAACATAGTTAAGTATAGCCTGCCATTTGTCAAATATGTAAGCCGTGTGGAACATTTATGTAGTTCCTTGAGTAATATGTAATTTTGAATGAGAAACAACATGGAAATCGTTGATATATAAAAACTTTTAGGACAATAAGAAAACCTTTCAACTTGGTCTACTTTGGCGGAACAGAGACTGCAACATCATGGCCTGGTTACATGAATGGTGCAGTACAAGCAGGCGAGAGAGCTGCACGAGAGGTCAGTAATTATTATAATCTTTCCACAAAAACAAATTGAAGTTATTAGAACAAAAAATGTAAGATTGTTTCATTTTTTTGTGTTCATGCTGTACTACTATTTGAACTTCTTATTCACTTAATGAGCACATTTTAAGGTGCAAATATTTACAGGTGAGTTGTGTTTAACATATGCTGACCCTTAGTTCTTCAACTGCTAACTTTTGTATTAATACCTTGTGGAATATATTACTCACAGTCCACAATATGTAAAAGGTTCCTAAACTGGTTAATATCTGTCATTACAATAAATCTAAGTCTAATGTTGTGAAATATGTTATCTACACTTCAATATTTATAAATATTTTCTCAACAAGTTTAGTATCTATTACTATAACACACATGAATCTTATATTGTGAAGTATGTTACCTATAGCCTGAAATTTATACAAATTTTCTTAAGATTATTATAACAAATGTAAATCCAATATTGTGAAATAGGTTACCCATAGTTCTTAATCATCTATACATATTTTCTTAATATGTTTAATATCTATTGTTATAACAAGTGTAAATCTAATATGGTGAAATATGTTGTTCAGAGTCCAGAATCTATACAACTTTCTTCAACATGTTTAACATCTATTATTATTACAACTGTGAATCTAATATGATGAAATATGTTACCTATAGTCCAGAATCTATAAACATTTTCTCAACTTGTCTTATTTAAAAAATAAATCTGATATTCATCTGTACTGAAGTGTTTAAAACAAAAGTTTCTCTTAACAGATTCATTGAGTTACTTGTATTAACAGGTTCTTTATGCCATGGGTCTTACTTCTTATTCTAGTATTTGGAAGGAGGAACCAGAGATCAAGGTACAGTATGTTCATGGGCATATTATGCTAATGTTGAAATATTTTGTCTTGTGATATCAACTGATAATTTATATAATGTAGTAGTCCTCTGAGGGTACTAATATAAATACCTTATTGCCTTAACATCTCTCACATAAATATTATTGTAAGCATAATGTGTTTCTTAACACAAACATTTGTTATAAATTGGTGTTTGACTAGAGGGAGGTTGTGAAAGTAGGGGCATAACACCTAGAAATTTCTTTGAAATGATTTGGATCATGTAAACACTGACCTGAGCAGGCAATGATTGATGCCTGCAGACAACATGAATACAAATTAACATTTTTAAAACATGTTATTATATGTATTTTTGTGACGTGTATTTTTAGTATTTCAGTTTAAAATATAACTAGATTAATGATCTTATGATTGAGAGACTTTGCAAACTATCAATAAACAAAAATACATTTATATATACGAGTAACTAGTTAGTCATATGAGAGTGCCAGTCATTCAGTGAACTATTTAATTTCAATTCCTTCATTAATTTAGATGTTAGCAAATTATTTAAATCAGAATTAATTATTATGTATATTCAGTTACTTAATCAATTAGATGTAAAATGGTATGGGCAAGTTTATTTGTACATGTCTCATAGAACCATTACTTAGTAAATTTCTGTTGAAGGTGAGAAACTATTTATGAACTTAAGACTACAAGTACAACTATGTACAAGTAATAGCAATTTGTAGAAAACATTTAGAAAAAACATACAAATATATCATTGTTACATGCACTGGAATATGTATTTAATAATTTAATTACAAGATTCCATCCAGTGATAGAATTCACAAAGAAATTGTTTTTGTTTTCTTGTTATAAAAGTTGTGTTAATCTTACATAATTTAGAAACATCCATGTTACTCTTAACATAAGATTTTAATTAATATTTTTATTTTAAACATCAAGTTTGTCTTTCTGTGTTATGAGGATTCCATTTACTGAAATTATTACCTGTATAGGAATAATTTTTTCATTACAATAAGCAGAATATCTTGTAAGAAAAAAAATTACTTTAAATTCACATGTTTAGATTAACAGAGATGTTGATTAATACATATTTTTAAAGAAATTTTCTTGGCTCAGTAAATAATTAAGTAATAAAAAATTAAATATAAATATATCATTAATGTTTCAAATATGTAGCCCTTAAGAAGCTAAAGTGTTACTCATAAGAGATGTTAGTATTGTTGTTTTGATCTCATAATTTTATTGTACATTATTTTAAATTTCACAACTTTTCCACAATGAGAGAAATATTAATTACCCTTGATACAGGTAGGAAACCAAAACTAGTAACATTTATATGTGAGATACTTTTCTAGAGTATTGAAGCAATTTCTGTTTTCTGTTTCAGAACTTCAAAATAATTAGGTAGTGTTCAATATTTAGTAACTAAAAAAGTACTACTATTACACTATTAACATTTATTTTGTCTCTTCATCAACAGGAAGTGCCAGCAAAGCCATTCCAATTATCATTTATTGAACGCCATCCTCCATCTTTTAGAACCATCATAAGTTTTATTAGCCTTTCAACTGCTGGATGTATTAGTGCAACATGTTTTTTCCTTTATAGATATCTGAATAAGTCATGAACTGATGATATTGTTACTTTGCTTTGCATACATCTCTGATGCTTATTGACTTCTCAACTATTAATGTCGCTGACTAACTGTAGACACCTATATAAATCATGAAATTTTGATGATTTAAGATTATGATCTTGCCTTGTTCTGTGTGTATTTTACTTGCTTCTTGACCTATCAGTCATTATTCATTTACTTAATATTGTACCTTTTATAAAAATAGACATTTTGATTTTTAAATCTGATTTATTTCTAATTATTTTTGACATATTTAATCAAATAATGAACTTTTTTATGAAAGTTGGAACCTATTCAGATTGAAATAGAAATTTGTTTCAATTTCAAAAGTGAGTTGAAACTGAGGGCAGTTATACAGTTTTAATCTTTGAAACAAAGACCATATATTTCAACTAAACACTGGGTACTTGTTTAACTATAATTGTAGAAACAGAGACAATTTATAATTTGCAATATCTAACTGTTACAAATAATACAAATAAAAACTAACTGAAATTTGAAGCAGTTGTAATAGATTCAGTGTTTTTCTAAAGAGTGTATGTTTAAAATGCATGTAACAATTCTATTTCACATTAATGACATAGACTGGATGTTTCGGACGTGATTACACAAATATTCCTCATTTCAATAACTTATCACTCATTGTAAGTAAATGTAAAGCTTACTTTACATAAAAACTTATTGCAGGTTTATAGATACTTGAAGTATACATATGAAATGTTTCTAAGAATATATACAAGAAAGATAATAACTTACCACATCTATAGACTTGTGGGAAACATACCAATCTTCACAACTGTGCACAAGAAAGATAATAACTTGCCATATCTAGAGACTTGTGGGAAATGTATCAAATTTCACAGCTGTACACAAGAAAGATAATAACTTGCCACATTTATAGACTTGTGGGAAATGTATCAAACTTCACAGCTGTACACAAGAAAGATAATAACTTGCCACATTTATAGACTTGTGGGAAATGTATCAAACTTCACAGCTGTACACAAGAAAGATAATAACTTGCCACATCCAGAGACTTGTGGGAAATGTATCAAACTTCACAGCTGTACACAAGAAAGATAATAACTTGCCACATCCAGAGACTTGTGGGAAATGTACCAAGCTTCACAGCTGTACACAAGAAAGATAATAACTTACCACATCTGTAGACTTGTGGAAAATGTGTCAAACTTCACAGTTGTATACAAGAAAGATAATAACTTGCCACATCCAGAGACTTGTGGGAAATGTACCAAGCTTCACAGCTGTACACAAGAAAGATAATAACTTACCACATCTGTAGACTTGTGGAAAATGTGTCAAACTTCACAGTTGTATACAAGAAAGATAATAACTTGCCACATCCAGAGACTTGTGGGAAATGTACCAAGCTTCACAGCTGTACACAAGAAAAATAATAGCTTATGTCTAAATGATCAGTGGAACCGTTAATTTTATTTATTAAGAATATACAGCCACCTGATGTCAAAATTATTGTTTACTTTGATAAATATTTTCATTGCCACTAACACTGAGCTTCTCTTGGATAGGACAAACAGATTTCATCTTATAAGACTAAAATATCTAGTTCTAGTTAGCATACAGAGAAAATACATGTTGTAGGAAGTAACATGCAATTATTATATTTATTTTTTAATATTTCTGTAGGTTTAAACTTATAGAATTTTTATGAAATAATTATTAATGTTATAAATGTAAGTACAAATTGCAAATTTGTTTCTAAATCATACTTGTACATGTAATATTAGTCGTGTAACAGTTCTAATTATTTTATTGAAACGTATCTTTGTTCAACTAGTAGCAGACTTGTTTATACCAAAGTAAGTTAATATGACAGCAAATTAAACACAAGGTTTAGCAAAAAGTTATTCAATAGAGCTACTAGACGCTACCCTGGAGTTCCATAAAACCTGTGTAACTCGGTTACAAGAAGCAAACTGAGCACCATACATATTTGTAGAATTTCACTTAACTCTTCTGAAAAATTCAGGAGAAGAAGCTGGTCATGTCAATCTTCCAATCATATATAAATATGGATTCTGTCTAACCAGTGAAATTAAATAACAAGTCTGTATATATCACTTATTGTACATTAACACAAATGCAATGTGTGTATTTGCTTTTATATTAAACACAACAGACCATCACTCTTCCTTGCCACCTTCAGTTGTGTGTACTTGCTTGAATATTAAACACAATAGACCATCAATCTGCCTGGCTACCTTCAGTTATTTACCCATCCAGATATCATTTAGACTCAACTCACTCAAGATGACATTGCATAATAATTACAACATTCTATAGTTCTCACGAAACCTCACATTTACTGAGAGTGACTTGCCTTACCTAAATTACTTGCTTTTCTTGTTACAACATGGGTGGATCAGTAACCCATAACTATCACCTGAATAATCATTTAATTACTATTGGTGTCAATATCCCATCATCGTGTGTCGTGATGAACAATATTCTCCCTTCGATAAAAACAAGGATTGCTTAGAACTAGATCAACTTAAGAGCTTTCTTGCCTGTTTATACAGAAAAAATAAGATATTATGAACACGCATAAACCTATGGTATATTTGTATACCATACTTCCTTTCACTCTACTTCAAGCAATAAGTCTGATGCAAATACAACACTACATACACTAACATAAAGCTTACAGTGAAAACGAATTTAACCCTTTAACTGTGAATGGGATAACTCATGTTTCCCATTATTGTTAAGAATTGCCTTGTGTGATATATGGGAGTAAAATGAGTTGTTACTTTTTACTGGCATTCCACCTGATGTTGATATGTGGTTTCCCTCAATGTTTTCCACTCAGCTCTTCAGTAACCAAAAAGATGCCTAAATGACATGTACAACAACTTGTGCCAAACATGCCCATGTTGTTAGAGTGGCAAGTTGTAATTCCAATTACTATTTCAATATCATTGATGCTCTTCACCCAGATAGTTTAGAAAATATTGAAAGTGAGGCAAGTTGTGTTCAAATGTGTGATGATGAAGCAGTAATGAGATATGGTGATGCTAGCTTTCCACCTAGTGATGATAGTTAAGATGATGAACCGAGATCCAACAGAGGAAAACATAAACAGCAACGACAATGAGAACTATTTATTCCAGCCTGCAGTGTGAGTAGATGAGAGAACTGGGAAATATATGCCCTAGCTGCACTGAATGGGTTAAATCGTTCAATGTTTCCTCACCCCTTTAGGTTTGGTTTGTTTTAAATTTCGTGCAAAGCTACACAAGGGCTATCTGCCTTAGCTGTCCCTAATTTAGCAGTGTAAGACTAGAGGGAAGGCAGTTAGTCATTACCACCCACTGCCAACTCTTGGGCTACTCTTTTACCAATGAAGGGGGGATTGACCGTCACATTATAACGCCCCCATGGCTGAAACGGCGAGCATGTTTTGTGTGATGGGGATTCGAACCTGCAACCCTCGGATTACAAGTTGAGTGCCTTAACCAGCTGGTCATGCCAGGCCTCACTTCTCTAGGAAGGAAGCAGTCTAACACATATACAGATATAAAATTAAATGTCAATACATGATACACCATCAAAATAAAAACCCTTTAAAATGCTCAACATGAAGTAAAGCCTGAGTGTCATAACTAATATCATGGATGTTAAACAAAACAACAATATGTAGCAAAGAATCATATAAGTTAAAACAGCACAGGCATATCTTTTATCACAAATGTCTGGTATTGAAGAATGAGAAGATAAGTAGAAAACTATTTGGACACATGTTATAAACATACAACAAAATAAAAGAACATTTACCATAGAGTAACGAAAGATACATAAAAAAATGACATATATGCAGTAGACCTAACATTGTACATTAATCATAAAAACTACAAATGAGTATACCTCAGTTCAAGTTCCTAAAAGTTATAGAAAGGACTAGAAAATTAACAACAAGAAGCTATACTTTCCTTTTTTGTTAAAAAAACGCGATAGAACACTTATAAATGAAAAGTGATAACTTTTTATTTGAATGTTTTTGGAATTAATTCCATTTTGAGTAACCAAGTAATCATTAGTGAAAAACGAAAATAAATCGTATGTAACATGGCGCATTACATTAGAGTAATTGAAAACCTTTTTAACACTATCGACCTCACATTTTAAGTCTTGGGACCTCAAGGAAAATGTATAATAAAGGTTTCTGCTGAATGGTGATACCTTTCAACTGTCTTCTCTTTGGCCATAATCGACCTTGTAATTGATGGAATACTGCGGTACATGAGTTTGGATACAACTTTCAATAGCAACTATTTAGAAAATAGCACTAGAAACATCAAGTACGGGATTAGATATTTAACAAAATTCCACATTAAAATCTCTTGAGTTCCATTTAATCAAGGTTAGACAATTAGGCTGAAGGAATATTCTAGTTACATTATCTCCACCAGAGAAATAAACAAGTTCCATCAGTCAATTGACATTTCTACAAGATTAATATGTGTTCATGTTCTAATATCCCACAGCATATATATATATATATATATATATATATATGTCCTTAGCACCTGTGAACGTTTCGCTCCACAAACCTTTTTGAGTTTTGACTTGACCTATGTTTGCCCTTTGACCGAGATTCATTCCTTCTATTAGCATTTCATTCTTACATAAACAGTAGTCAGTTCACTAGGAAAATAACCGGACCCTACACACGTGACCTGACTCTAAATAAGAAATGCTAGTTTTAGCTTTTGACCTTTGGGATCTACCAACGTTCCTTATCTTCTTCCAGTTATAAGTTTAATACTAACGTGCTTGTACTTTACAAAGTTTCCTCGTATAAAGGTTACTTTCTGCAACACTTACAACCTACATTTTTATGTCTCTTATGTGGCATCTTGTACTGAAACAATGTTAAGAAACTATTTAGGAAATTGTGTATAAACTATTTCAACCTGAATCAACACACACAAAGTTTGTATTTGTTTTGTTATTTAAACTACTGTTGGTAAATTTCGTATAATGTTGATAATTTCACCAGCCCACAAATATTTTGATTCAAAACAAGCAAAATATATTGCCTTCTCTTATCAAAAAAACAATCTGCGTTTTCTCTCAATTCTTGTGTGGTTATCTCTGTTGCTCTTATCTTTCCATGAAAACTTACTACTTACCGAATATTTCAATGTATGCGTTAAAACAATCTCTCATGTGAATTAATGATAATAACTGACACATTGTATTTTCTAATAATATCTTCCAAGTCAATAATTATGTTTAACCTCACGTCAGCCTAACATCAAGATCAAATTATATATTTATACTCACCGTGGCTAATTCATTGTGTTTGTATTATGTCACTGATTTATTCGAGTATAATACACACTTTTGAATGACTTCATACAATATTTCTACATACATGTACAACCACAAAAATGTATTTATTCTTACATGCATTGTAAACATATACGGCCATAGACATTTATCTTCATTACGTTTTGTTGCATACACTAATGGCTTTCCATCTATTGCTTGTGGTTCCCGCTCAAATTTCTTTATCAAACACCTAGCTAACATCTTCATTTATGCAAACTTGTGATGCACTAAGTATTACATCTACTGGCACCAGTCATCCTAAGCTGTATACATTAATGAAGCAGCTGTCATTCAACATAAGATGAATATTTCTTACAGATAAACTCTGCTTAACAGCTCAGGAAGAAGGGTCAAAAAAACGTTTTAGTCCCATTATTATTGTAATAATTAAGCCTTCCTAATTTCAGACGAGAAAATGCCAACCACAGAATGCGTAGCCTACGCTGTACCTTACAATACTATCTGATAGCTTGGAAAAAAAGAATGTTATTTAATTTCAATCAGCGGTTTTTGACCAAATGACTGCCTTAATTTTCTTCGGTTTCTAATCTAACCATATCCATTAAGAAGTCGTGATTGATGGTTTTGTAAACTATCAATGTTGCATCATGCTTCTAGACATGGTATTTCCTCATCTGAATAACTTTGAATAACATATTCAGAGTGGGAGTGAGATAAAACAATGATTTCATATTTGTCTCATTCAATTACCTCTCCTTCTGACTCTTGATCACATATGTATGCAGCTGATCTGTGTGTATTAAGTGTTTCTCTGTACACCTTGACCGCATGATTCGTACTATAAGAGTATCATGTCAGATCATAAAATGAGCTCATGTCAAACCAGAGCCAAGAGGCTTCCATGCTACTGCCATATACCAAGACCCTACCCAGTGTTCACTTTGGTACATCATACAGGGTTTTATTATTGCATCTCTTCTGGTATACGAACATTTTAACCAGGAGAACCACCACTGAACATTAGTATAAGGGCACATATCCTTCATCTTTCTGTTATTCAAGTCTGAAGAATCTCATGCTTTAATTAATTAGGAACTACTAGTTGTAACACAAACAGAATACCACTGAAAACAGTGCCACAGTACACCATCCTACTCTTGTAACTTCTTGTAAATATCCGTGATACGTTTCACAATCTGAGCCAGATGGACTTCATCTTGTTCTGCCCATACTAGGGTTAAAGTCCTTAATCTGCTCCTCTCTAATCTATCAAATTGTTGACTGTGCATTTTTACATTAGTTGAATCTCTTACTTTGTGTCTTGTTATCATTATAGCAGGAATGATCTCAACTCTCACTTACTGTCCGGGATCTACGCATTCAACAAATGCACAACGTCTCATGTATGATCAAAGAATAATTTTTTAACATTATTATCCAGTCTACCATCAACTACTTCAGTAATGATCCTTCTGTTACACAAATAGTACTGAAAATATTTTATGAAACCAAGAACTACAAACAATTCTTTTTTATCATACAAGATCTGCATTCAGGAGCCATAAGCATGTAACAAGCATATGTAATAACACGAGTATTATTTCTTGGCACTTGTGTATAATGTTAAAACAACAAATAACACACAACGTTAAAATAAGCAAACAATTAACGACATTTTAATCAAGGTCAATATATTACCACTAAGAAGTTGATTCTACATGTTTAGATATTACAACGCCATCTTTATGAGTGAGTTGTAAGACATAATCGTGTCTTATTTATACTTTTGTTTCGCTAGATAGATCATATGAATTGTAAACCTGTAATCTGACACAGATGTTATTTATAGTTGGCCTTAAAATATCACTTGTGTATATGGAGGTACTGTAACTTCTTTTTTCAAGTGCATTCTATTATTCTTAGGTTGATTTGACTGACATGGAATAACTCTACAGCAAAAAGTCAGTTTGTATCTCAGAACGGCTGATATGGGTATTAACACTTTTACTGATAGGATGACCTAGGAAGGTCGAAACGCTGTTCTCTCCTTGTCAGTAAAAGTGTTAAGACCCATACCAGCTGTTCTGGGATATATTTTTATTTCGAGTGGGTTTCTCGTCATCAAGAAGAAAGTCAGTTTATCAACTGCACACGTTACGTAATATTTCACAGGCTGAGACAATGGTGAATTACGTTGTAACATATACACTACGGGATTACCTGGATAGTCCTGTCCATTCACTGAATACCATTGTGGTTGCACTTCAATACTAGGATGTGTGGGTGTTGTTTGACCTTTGGCTGAATTCTGTTTGTTCAAAGTGCAACCGCTGCAACTGATGCTAGATGCTTCATTCGTTTTTGCAACTAGCTTGAAATTTCCATTTAATACCACGTCATAATAAAAACTACCTCAATAATGGTGGGATGGTTCTCACATCGAGGTGATGCCATATTGCCTTGCTAAGAAGCCCTTCTACGAACTTATCAATGAAGATATTCTTGCAATCTGCTGAGATCATTGTAAGATAAGTCATGTAACGTTGGCCCGGCATGGCCAGGTCGGTTAAGGCGTTGGACTCCTAATCGGTGAGTCGAGGGTTCGAATCCCAGTCGCACCAAACATCCTCACCCTTTCAGTTGTGAGGGCGTTGTAATTTGACGGTCAATCCCACTATTCGTTGGTAAAAGAGTAGCCCAAGAGTTGGCGGTGGGTGGTGATGACTAGCTGCCTTCACTCTAGTCTAACACTGCTAAATTAGGGACGGCTAGCGCAGATAGCCTTAGTGTAGCTTTGCGTGAAATTCAAGAAACAAACAAGCCATGTAACGCCAACAGCATAGATTATATGCATACGAGGTCTGTTAAAAAAAATACGCGGACTGACGTCATAAAACAAAATGTACTTTATTTAGAAGTTACAGGTCTGGAACCCCTTCAAAGTACTCTCCTCCCCAAAGCACACACTTATCCCAACGGTGTTTCCACTTGTTGAAACAGTCCTGGTACGCTTCTTTTGTAATGTCCTCCAGCTCCTTCGTCGCATTTGCCTTAATCTCGGGAATCGTCTCAAATCTTCTTCCTTTCAAGAGTCTTTTGAGTTTGAGGAACAAGAAAACATCGCAAGGAGCAAGGTCAGGTGAGTAGGGGTGGGGGTGGGGAAGAACAGTGATCGAGTGTTTGGCCAAAAACTCACGAGTTCTGAGGGCTCAATTTCGCAGCAACGCGGTGCATCTTCAATTTTTCGGTCAAAATCTCGTAACAAGATCCAACTGATATCCGACACTCTTCAGCAAGCTCCCTGACACTCAGACGTCGATTTGCCCGCACCAGGGTGTTGATTTTGTCGATATGTGGGTCGTCAGTTGACGTGGAAGGACGTCCAGGACGCTCATCATTTTCAATGGACTGTCGACTATCCTTAAAACGTTCATGCCACTTGAAACATGCCGTACGCTTCATAGCAACATCACCGTAAGCCGTGTTAAGCATAGCAAAAGTCTCAGTCGCAGATTTTCCAAGTTTAACACAAAATTACACAGCGAGTCGTTGCTCCTTCCGGTCATTCATTCTGAAATCTGCCAAACGAAAAAATCGCACTTCACTTAAAACCGCGTAGCTAATACACAAATGAAGATATCTGCAATCGGGAAATGGCGTCGTAATCAGCTGATCTGTGCAAACCTAGCGACACCAAGCGGATTCCCCTGGAACCAACTGGAGCCGCGCAATTCAAACAGTCCGCGTATTTTTTGAACAGCCCTCGTACATGCACCAATTTAATTACACACAAAAATATGGTATGTACTTGCTTAAATATTAAACACAAGATACTGTTACTCAACTTGGATGATTTCAGGGACAGTGTTCGTTGTACCACCAAGAACAGAAAGATTCATACAAGGAGTTATTAAGAGCAAATCGACAAGTAGTACCACTACTGCTGTGTCAAGTGCAGGACAGGATCTTCTTATACTAATCCAGCCATATCACGATTAAGTCCAGTTTAATAATTGAACTGGTTAATACAACAACATTGCTTCATTATGTATCTCAGAATGGCTGAGATACATTTTTATTTCAAATGAGTTTCTTGCCATCAGGAAAGTTATATTGGAAAGCATATCAAGCTTAGTTCACGATAATTTCCAGAATAAATGAATAGACTAATAAATAGCAAGTCTGATCTTACATCTTCACATATGGACAGCTTGCTACTTCACTTGCAAGAGCTTTAAGACTAGAGCTGAATAGGTCTCAGAGCTGATTGCTATCAGAGATTAATGATTAGCTCATTGATTATGAAGATACTTTTTTCAGTGGACTTCATCACTTGAACACAACAAACAAAATATTCCCGATATGCCAGCTAACCAAATTACTTACATTTGCAAAACAGACTCAAGAAGGAAACTGTCGGAATCTGGTACACACTATCGAAAATTGATCTCACTGATGGGTGACTGAGGATTGTCATGATTATTTGCAGTTTGGCAAATCTTGCACTTAATGACATGGTTTCTACAGGACTTCCAAGCATCTGGAGAAAGGAATATCCTAATCCCATTTCTGGTCGTTGCCTTTTGAATCCAGTCAAGAGAGACTGAGGGTACAACTTGATCTGATCTGTTTCACTGGCAGGTGAGACATCAAACACCAACTGGCACAAAGATGATAATTCATAGGCAATTATTTTTATAAGCAGTGATCAAATACTTATTCAAATATAGTGTTTTCTGAACATGCCTATTACAATTTACCCCAACGTTTGTGGCACCTTAGCGCGGTGTTGGCTGAGACTCCACAGGAGAAAGGCTTTGTGATCGAGGCTAAGCAGATTTATCCTTCCAACATTTAAATGCACATCGAAGGAAGAGATGAATCACTTTTATGAAAATATTTCAGATACGCTTTTTAAATGTACGATGCTGAATCTGTATGCAAGGGTCACTACTTGAGTAATTCAAGAGAAAATGCTGACATGTCTGACTGTCTGACAACAGTTACACCAAAGAACGCCTGTTGAGAAGCAACATGACAGTTTTGATGATGTGTTGACATGACAATTATGACCTCCAAATTTTGGCTGAATTAGAATAACTGAAAGATCTGTACAGGATAGTTGATGATAGCTACTGGATTACTACACAGCGGTAATGACTGGTTAGTAGATGTGACATTTAGAATATTTATTATGTTTGTATGACTGAAGATGATCGCTAGGAGTTTGAAAACTCCACTTAATCTTAGAGAAAAAAAAAATGTTTTTATTTTATACCTTAACGAATATTAATACGTGCCTGCACCATATCTTACACGGGAAAAATGAAAAACCTATCACATATAGTGAAAACAAGAACTAAGGAAGCATCTAACTAGTTAAATTTAGTCGATCAGTTAATTTCTGAGTGTCTTTTTTAATATAAAATCTTTGACAGTCCATTCCACAAATATATCACACTAAAGCTCTTTAATTTTGTTTTTTATCTTGTAATACCATACAACGACTGAATTTAATGTTTTTTTCCTTTGCATTTTCGTAACTGAAGAGGTAAAGAACAGAACATGAACTTCGTTCATTACTCAACAAATTAAAAATTGTGTGTGTCCTATCTCAGATTGCTGGTGAACTTCGTAATTACACGTGAACCACAACCTGATGAGACACAGGTAAGTTTATAGAGTTACAACAGTGGACAAAGGAAATAGCCAAATGTGGCTTTGCTCTTGAATATACAAAAAGAAGCACGAAAGACATTGTATGCACTGGATACAAGACATAGCGTGTTTTATTTTTTGTTGTACATTTTTCTTAACTTTACCTGGCCAGGTAATCCAAGAGTCGCGGGTTCAAATCCCGTCACACCAAACATGCTTGCATCCCCAGCCGTGGGAGCGTTGTAATATACGGTCAATCTCATTATTTGTTGGTGAAAGAGTAGCCCAAGAGTGGACAGTGGGTGGTGATGACTAGCTCCCTTCCCTCTAGTCTTACACTGCAAAATTAGGGACGGATAGCGAAAATTCAAACCAAACCAAACCTTTTCTCTCTATCTTGTTGCATGTATTGTTGATTAAATTACATGAAATAATAACAGTGAAGTGAAACACAATTTATCAATGCAATACATGTACAATAAAACATAAAAAATAATGTGCAATTTTTTCTTCTTTTTAGAAAGTCGCTGATAAGTGAAAGAAATTAATTATTTTAAAGTGTTTTCTTTAAATCTGCTATTTGATTGGCTAAGTCTATAAAGTGTGCACCAATCACGTATAGTTTTAGATTATGGTGCAAATTTCGAAGAGTGGTGGGAATGAATTATGCTTTTGTGACGCTAGACTAAAGTTTAAAACGAGAGTCTACTTTTGTAAACGGCTTGAGCTGCAGCAGTTTGATAAAACTTTGAATTGAAATTAGCACGAGGTACTTATGTTTCATAGTAGTTTAATATGAATTGTTTCAAACTTCAGGCTAATGGTGTAGTGTTATTATCGTTAACATTGTTGACGAGTTAGTACTAGTTCTAGTAATAGTACTATCAGTACTACTACTGCTAATGCCATTATCAATACTAGTAGTAATTAGTATTATTAATTATAATGGTAATAGTATTATTTAGTATTCACACTACAGTTTCTTATTTATGTTTGTGTTACAGTTAGTATCACAGTAGTACCTAGTACTCCTGTAACCAAATTTGGGTTTACGTTTTCACAATATTTTGTTGTATTTTAAGCATGGCTATTTCTCATATATACCGTAAGAGTTATTAACATTTTCAAAATGACAATCTTAATTATGAATAATGGACAAACCTTAAAAACTCTGTATGATCACTCTGTTTTCATCCAACAGTTGAGTATTGTTTCAGCTAGCTGTTTATCACATATACCACTTTCATATTTGATCAATATGTTGATTGCTTTTTAGTTAGTTTAACCTTATATCTAACATTATAATTACCTTTAATTAAGTAAATATATGTTTTATTTAATTTAAATTGCATAAGTGCAAACATTATCTTATTCACTATATGGACAATTCTGACTAGATGTTGGAATATGTGATACTAGGATAAAGAAAGTAATGAAGTAACTGTGTTAATGATGTGATCTTTAATGAGTTAACAATCACCATGGTAAACAATTGTACAGAAACACAAGTAGTAAAAATTATGTGTATTAATTTAGTTTTAATACATGTGAGTAAAGTTATACTTTTTCTGTTAATTTTATATTTGTAAGGTAGAGAACTCTAGGATGTTGTATGCCTTATTTGATCCATTAAAATAATATGGTTCTTCTTTGTTTAATTATATTATATAATATAAAAAAAAATTGTTTTATACAGTGAAACTAAAAACCTTTAAGATAATATTTAATGTATGATTTTACTATGTGGAATAAAATGAGATAATTTTAGGTAAAGAACATTTTAGTGTTAAGGACAATGATGAGAGTCAGTGCCTTTAAACAGATTTATAGAAAAAATTGTGTGGTTAAGAAAATATTAACTCATCACTGTTGCTTAATAATGATTATGAAAGAGAGTCCTGGCATCAGCTTTTAATTGAAAATTCATATAAGGCTGAAAAAATATCTTGAGATAGTTTCCAACCTTTTTTTTTACTTTATTTCAGGTGAACTTGCTAGTTGTCACCTCCAACAATGACTTCTGTAAATGTTCTTAAAGGACCTGGTCATAAAGCAAAAGAAGAAGGACTAAAGGTAAGGGGTAATTTAATATTATACTTTCAGTCTAAAGTGAAACCAGCATGTCTTCTAATATGGTAATTTGTCTAATACATTGATAAGGCTAATGATGTAGAATTGGTTTAACTCGAGAAACTGGTGATTAATAAATGAAGCTTAGCACAACTTTTAAAACAAATGAAGCTAAATTTGAACAGAAATATGCAATGATGAAATATCTATAATTATACTGTACTGAGCATTATATCATCTTTCTTGTATTTACTCTTCATTGTGGAAATGGTACTTTTAATTTGATAATAGTTAGGGATATCACCTTGTAATACATCTGCTCCAACTTCAATACTGCCATCCTTTGGTTTTATAATGCCATTTGTGTAACATATTTTTGTGATGCTATTCCCCTTTTAGAAGATAAAGATAATGTGTTAATTTTTTGTTTGACTGTCTATGAAGTAATCAATTGATGAATCTTTGATTTAATTCTGAGGTCAAATGTATTGGGATACCTTTTGAATAACATCTTCCTTTGTTCAATCTGGACCCATGATTTAGTTTAATTTGTTACACTTAAGATATCACATTAACAACCCCATTTGAAACATTTCAAGCATGGTTCATTGATTCATCATTTTACTTTGCATTTTAAGTTGGCTGTCATGATCACAGGGCTAGTCCAATGATCTAAACCTTAAATAATGCCATATTTCTTTATTTTGTCTAATTAAAATAACTCTGAACTTTCTGGAGGGACCCATATTTTTTGATTCATGTCAAGACGCTGTGCTGGTTTGTCTGGCAGATGTTAAAATGAATCCAGCAAAGGTTGGTCCTCTCTGTGTGGATTCATATACATGGTGAGGGGACCTCCTGGGGGAAGAATGTATATGTAAAATGGCTCGTATGGGTTGAGAAAAATTCTACGTAGAAGAGCGAACGTTTCAACCGTCTTTTTCACAACCAGTTACCTTTCTTTCTTTGTGAACATGATGATGACTAAAGAAGGTCGAAACATTGTTTGCTCCTCTACATAGAATTTTCTCAATCCATACCAACTGTTTTTACATGTTTATTTTTCTCTACAAGTGGGTTTTCTTGTCGTCATGGACCTCCTGGGGAAGGTTATTTTCTTTCAGTTTACTTTCTCTAAGATCTAAGGCCATGTATGATGACCTGTGAAGGAGAGGAGAGGATCCTTGTGGTTGAGGGGTCCAACCCTAACACATCACTTTGGCCTTGAATTCCTGTAGACGGATGGCCCCCCCCAGGGTCAATCAATTGGTTCACTTGGACTAGGGTTAACCAAATACTAGGTTATTCTCAACAGGTGTTGTGGACATTGTATCTGATGTTGGTGTTTGGGTATAGTGTTCACGAAACCCTTGCATTGCTGCAGTGTCCTTGTTTGGCACTGTAGTTTGTCCCCTCAAAGGGTACTGTGGTGGGTGGGGTCATTGGGAGCTGAAGTGTAGCTTCTTTATTATGGATATTCCTCTTTCTGACAAAATGAATAAAAATGAAAAAAAAACAAAAAAAATGCAACAGATCATTGGAAGACAACCAAGCATGGATAACTGTTGTACAGTCAATATTACAGCCAGATTCTACACTTTGGTTTCTGATTATCCATTTCTTATCTGAGAAATCTTTGGGGCAGATGTCTCCATTTTTCATTCAGAAGACATTAGAGGGTCTTGCTGATTCTCCAAAGTCAGTAAAGGAGTTGTGCTCTGGAGACGTTTTGAAGGAAACATACCAAACTCCTCTTGAAATCAAAAGCCATTTGGGATTTACCCATTGAGGTAATTTTCCATATGACTTTGAATTCTTCCAAAGGAGTTATAGTTGAAAAGGATTTGAAGAATATTTCTGCATCAGAAATCTACACTGGTTTCTTCAGCCAAGGCGTTACTACTATACGCTGAATCTTCACTCGTAAAGACGGAATTATAGACCTACCAATGTTCTGATATTAACATTTACATCAACTCATCCACCTGCCACAGTCAAAGCAGGTTATCTGAACTGCAAGGTACAGCATTACATTCCCAACCCTCTCGGATATTTCCAGTGTCCGTGGTTTGGTCACTCAAAAACATCATGTCATGGGTCTTTGGTATGTGCTCGTGGTGGTGGTAAAGGCCACGATGCTTACAAGTGCAATCTGGAACCATATTGTGTTAACTGTAGTGGCTCACACCCTAACTCTATTTCTTACCCTAAATGGGTAGAAGAGAAAGAGGTGCAATGCTTACAGACTGTTAATAATATCATCTACTCAGAGGCTCGGAAATTATTGTCCCCAACTCCATTTCAGGCATATGCTGCTGCATTCCATTCCACTACCACAGTAGGAGTGAAGACAAATCTTTCTGTACCTCCAACAGAGTTGTTGCAAAACATCTTAAGAATCTTGCACTCTCCATAATTAAAAAAGTTGATACATTAATGTCTACTTCCATCTCTATCCCTACCACTCCTTCCAGTGACTGCTGAGTTTCACTTCCTTTAGGTTCAAATGTTTCCTCGGGTCTATTCTCTTCTGCAGCCCCAAAAAGTAAATCAAACATTAGTTCACGCCCTCAGTCATTGGAATATTTTTCCACAAACAGAGACCTGTATACCTGACCTAGGGCAGGATCCATGGAGGTTGATAGATGTTCGTCCAATAAAGAAAGAAAACGAGATAGCAAACAGAAGATCTGGCCACTCTGATCCAGTGGAACTGTTGAGGTTTTTGATCAAATTTAGATGACATTAAGGATTTGATTGATTCTTGCCATCCTGTGTGTCTCTCCTTATAAGAAGTTTCTGAAACCTGCTGATACACTCACACTTATGCAATTTTCCTTGTATAGAAACATAGAAACAAAAGGACATCTGATGAATGAGTGCATGGTAGGGTGGCATTGCTGTTTGACTAGCATGTGCCTACCCTGTAACTGTCACTTGATTACCCTTGGAGGCATTACTTTGTTTCTTTGGGTTGTACCATTACTATTTGTTCTCTCTACCTGCCTCCTGAAGAGATCTAGAATTAATCAGACCTTGATGCCTTCATTGAGCAGTTACCATTTCCATTTTTACTACAAGGGGATCTTAATGGACATAATCCCCTCTCAGGTGGTGCTAGTATTGATGGGAAGGATTGTACTATGGAGCATATGCTCTTGTACCACAACTTATCTCTCTTCAGTATTGGTTCTTATACATGTTTTCATACACCTCATCAGTCTCTTAGTGCTATAGATTTTTCTATCTGCTCCTATTCACTTTTCACTTTTCTTGGAGAGTTGACAGTAATTCATCAGGCAGTGATCATTTTGAGAGAGACTGGCCATGGAAGTTGAACCAGGCTAACTAGCCTTCACCACTCTTTCAAAACCTGATCCTGCCATTGTGTGTAAGCCATTGATAGATGACTGTGTTGCAGCAGTAACTGACTGTATTATACAGACAGCTACTAAGTGTATTCCTAAAACCTCAGCACGTTTCCCACAGTATCCTTGTCCTTGGTGGAATCCTGTCTGCCACATGACAAAAAAAAAAAATTATAAATGGGCTTCGGATACCTTTCACAGGTATCCCACATTTTTAAACTGCATTGCATTTTAGCAGGCCCCTGCACATGGTCAGATGTCAAACCCTGAAGGAATCTTGGATTAAATACATATCTAGCATTTCTTCTATCACCAGTTCCAAAGTTGTATGGGACAAAACTTGAAAGGTTAGTGGCCAGTACACTTCTGCTTCTCTTTTGATCTTGTTTTCTGATGGTTAGGAAGCTGCTGATACCTAGAGCATCGGCAATACTCTCGGTGAAAGCTTTTCTCACAAGCACTTCTGCTTCATTCCCATCTTCTTAGCCATTAAAACACGGATAGAACAATCGTCTCTTTCCTTTCGGGCTGATCATCTCTATGACTGTAATTGCCCCCTTACACTGGTGGAACATAAACTTGCTATTCATAGGTCTGGCAGTACATCAGTTGGACCTGATGATATTCATTAATAGATGCCTCTCTCGCTATTCTGATTGTTTTTAACCGAATCTGGCAGGAGAATGTTTTTCCCGATACTTGATGCCATGCTATTGTACTCCCTTTTCCTAAACCTGGGAAGAATCCCAAGATTCCTTTGAACTACCGTCCAATTGCTTTGGCAAGCTGTTCTTAGAGAGGATGGTTAATGCTCATCTTGTTTGGTTCCTCAAATCAAACAACCTCCTCTCACCCACTCAGTGTGGGTTCTAAAGACAGCACTCCACCATGGACTACTGACTCAACTTGAAACATCAATGAGGGAAGCCTTTCTCATGTGGCAACATCTTGTTTTTGTATTTTTTTACCTTGAGAAAGCTTATGATGCAGCATGGAGGTATGGTATCTTGCGAGATCTCCACTCATATGGGTTGCAAGGCAATTTAGTGATTTTTATTCAACATTTTTTATGAATCTGCAATTCCAGGGCTATGTGGGTTTGACACTTTCCCATTCTTTCCCACAGGAACTTGGAGTCCCTCAAGGCTGTGTCTTGAGTGTCACACTTTTCATTATAAAGATTAACGGCATCAGTTGACAACTACCCCCTACGGTTGCATATGGTCTCTTTGTCAATGACTTCCACATCTCGTGTCAATTGTCAAATATGAGGTATATTGAGTGGCAGCTACATACTGCCCTCAGTCATTTACTGAAGAGGACCACAGCAAATGAGTTCAACCTTTTTCTCTCCAAAACTGTTTGCATGCACTTTTGTCATCAACAGAGTATTCATCCTGATCCTGAACTCTTTATTGGTAAAGTTGTGTTTCCTGAGGCAAAGTTCCTTGAGGCTTGTATTTGATCATAAGCTGACCTTTATTCCACACATCAAGCAGCTAAGTGTCAAGTGTACAAGGGCACTGAATATCATCTTTATCCTGTATTCCACCTCTTTGGGGGTGGATCTATGTTCCATGCTAAAAATCTATTATCCCTTTACTCAATCAAAACTAGATTATGGGTCTCTGGTCTGTGTCTCTGTCAAGACTTTAGCCTTGAAAATGTCAGAACCTGTTCACCATCAGGGGCTTCAGTTCTGCACAGGGGCCTTCTTCACTTCTTTAGTCCAGAGTTTGTACTGGAGTCCCATGAATCCCATCTATACCTTTGTCATTTGCAGCTGTCTTTAATGTATGCTTCAAACCTTCAATTCTTACCACAACATCCCACCTGGGGTTGTGTTTTCCTTTCTCTGTGGGCCATGTTTTTTCAGAACAGATGATCTGCCATTGTTCCTTTTGGCCTTCATATCCAGTACAGTTAGATGAATTGGGTCTGTTCTTGGTTAATACTGCTGTATCTACTGGTCAGCCAGTCCAACCATGGCTTATTACAATCCCCAAAGAGAAAAGCAGGTACTCCTGCTAAGTTGGTCTGCTCTGGCACTATTACTGCTGTGCCTGTTCCATGCATGGACTATGGTCCTGTATTCAAGGCTCGGATCCTGCCAGTTGAGAGTTGACTTGGAGTGAGCAACATGAAAATAAGCTTTCCAAATAAAACCCACTATTGGACTTTGGGCATCTTGTTTCCATAAGAGTTGGAAAGAGGAAGTTGTCATAACTAGACTATGCATTGGTCATAGTTTTTTAACTCATTGTTTTCTTTTATATGGAACTGATGCACAAGTATGTAGTCTGTGTGATACTCAGGTCAAAGTAAGCTACATTTTACTGTCTTACCATTGTTACGACTCTCAATGATGGCACTATTTTAAGCATGTTTTATCTTAAGGTTTATCCATAATGTTGGACAATGTGATTGACAATGGTGACACTGTCCACCTTAAATATTTTTAGTTTGTTAAAGGTCATTGACCTTTTTAACATTTTAAGTTTTTAATTCATAAAATAACCTTTTTTTATGATTCCTTTTTGAAGTATAAGTAGTTCAATATGAAATAAGAAAATGGTCGTAATATCAGATAACTTGAAGCTAGGACTGGAAAGGCCAGCTTTAAGTGACTAATGCTGATGTTTGAACTTACCTGTTAGTCATCCTGGCAAGTTATTACCATTGAAATTATGCTGTAGAAAGTCCTTTAAAACTAATATAACTGTAATTTCTCTTACTGCTGTAAACTATATATACAAATTGGATTTAACTCTAAGTTTTTAATTCAAAAACTACTGGTTTTTTTACCCTGATTCCTTTTTACAAATTTTAATAATTTTAATTTAGCTTTTTAATGGATGTTTGGTGCAGATAGTCTAGTTGCTTTGTGCCATAAAATGCCCAACCAACCAAAGGTTGGTTTTTTTTTTGAAGACTCATTCATTCCATTTTATTAAAAGTCTTAAATTTTAATGACCAACTGTCCTTTCAGTCTTAATTGTCAGCTACCTAATTATTATCTCAAAGATTGAGTGCTTGATTATTCTGTGTTTTTATTTTAAAAAAATCTTTTGTGGACATTCATACTGAGACCTGCCAAAAGTATTCTTGAACTATAGAAAAAATAAACATTTTAGTTGTGTTCTGGGACTGTTTTTTAGATGTTAAGAAATTTATGACCTCTGAACTATTTTCTTTCAATATTACAAAAAAACTATTCTAGTTTGATCTTGATCCCAGTTTAATTGTCCTCTTAAAGCTCAGTTTGAGCCAAAGTTTGTCTGTTTACATGGATATGTAGAACACAGTTGTGATGTATTCTGATGTCCTTGACTAGACACGCAGTGTCTTACATGATGTTTATGTTCACATATAGAACACCATTGTGATGAGTTTTTTTATAACCTTGACGTGACACACACACACACACACACACACACACACACACACACACACACACACACAATACTCTGTTTTACATGAATATGTATGTTAGATATGCAGGACTGTTTAGCTTAAGAGTTATTTGGTGATATAGTATTTAATGATTGTTTAGTTTTGATAATAGGTGTGTTAAAAGTTAATTATTTTAAAAGCAACAGTTATAACACATTTTGTTTCATTACTCTTTATGTATTCTAGACAGATACACCACATGCTCTGCATATTTAGCACTGAACTAGTTACAAACTCAATATATGCCTGGTCCCAAGGACCAATTATGTGACCATTTTTTTACTTGTATATAGTTTTAATACTATAACTTACTATAGTTTGTATATCTTCAAAAATTTGATAGACAGTTATAAACATTACAAATTGTTTCTGTACAAAAACAGTTTTCAGCTGTGTAGTTTTTCTAAAGATATTTTGATTAATAGTCTTTTTTTTTAACCAGTTTAAGTGCAAAGTTATTTTCATATTAACTTAAAAATGCCATTTGTGTAATCTCTAAAACACTGTAAATATTTGAAACATTTTTTATTTTTATAAGCTTTTTTTTATGCTAACTCTGCACAAGGTTGATCAAGTTGACCAATTTTGTAACCACCAAATAAAATTAGATAAATCTGAGTTACACTATTTCTAGATTGATGTTAAATTGTTTTGTGAAGCTACATTTGTTCATTCTAAGTATCTTTGAACCATGTGTAAATGCTATTACTAGTACTATTTTCACAGATCCAAGTTCTAAATGTAAATCACTTAAGTAATGTATGTGTTATGTCACTATTCAATTGCATTATTCATGAATGATTTTAAAGTGCTTGCATACATGCCTTGTTAAAATGTGTTATTTACTTTGACTAATCTGATGTAAAAGTTTTCTCTTTGCATTTATTACTTTTATAATAATAAATAACAAAGACTATGAAAAATAAGAAGTACAGGTTTTTTGCTTTTGAATGTCAGTGACACTTAAACCTATTTTTTTTACAAATGGTAGTAGCAAACACATTTACAAATCAGACAATGTTCTACAAGTATCATTATTTTTATGGCTTTATAACTATGCAATAAGAGCTATTACAAATTTATCCAAGGCAGTTGATGTTTTTCCATGGAAATGAAGCTTGCACTGAAAGAAAAATTATTTTCTGAATGGAAAAGATGTAATGCGATGCATCATTTGATAGATGAAAACCTTGGCTTTCTACAGGTTAAAAACAATGTACTATTAAAAAAAAAAGTACATTAACTGAAAAATTTTTTATGGCAACCTTTTTCAGTTGCTTCTTTTTCCAGTTTAACTGATTGTTAATTTAGTTTGTGATAGCTGAGTATTTTTTTAATTTTGAAGTTTTACTTTATATACCAGGAAATATTAGGGTTTGAAGCTGAATAAGTGTTGTTAAAATAAAAACATACTATTTACCACTTCTTTCTCTCTCTCTCTCTCTCCTTTTTGTTGTTGTTGTTGTTGGTGGTGGATGTCTACAAAGAGTTAAGACTTTTGATACTGGATTTATTTCCTTTAATGTGTTAAAGAGGTGGTAAGCAGTATTTTCTAATCGCTGATGTATTTCAGTGTTGATTACTGCAAACTCTTTTGTCCTCTGTAATGACCTTTATTTGTTTCTTCAGTAGAAATCTTTAAGGGTTTCTGTAAAGTAATATGATTTTGCAGTCCCTTGTGGTCTAGTATGTATAATATAGTATATGAGTTCTTTTTTATTTATTTCTGCATTTTGTAACGGATGTTTCTTACCATGTGCAGGTCAGCTAGCAAACTCTGCTGTTGAACAAAACTTGCATGTTAAAATGTTTTTCTATGCCTGTAATTTGAAATGTAAACTATTAAAGAATGTGGAAAATCTAATGTAATTTTAATTACTACTGTTAGGCATTTGGGTGATTTTTTATCACTATTATTAGGCTTATTGTATTTACTAATTCCCAGCTTTTGACATTTAAAACAGTAACACTACATAATGTGATATTTATCACCATTATTATGGTTATTGGTTTTATTACTTTGCTGGATTTCGGAATTAAAACAGTGACCTACAAATATTAATGTTGTATAAGACAAGTGAAATAAACTGAATTTTCAAAGCAACCATTTTTCCTTCGACAGAATGAAAAGCTAGTAAACAATATTTCTAAAAGATCAGCTGAGAATTCTCCAGAAGATATTCCCAAGAAACGATCAGTATTTGGAGATATTACTAATGCCCTGGTAGGTGGACATAAGAAAGTGTTTGGTCAAGAAATAAAGAAAGTTGGCATCAGATTTTCAAAAAAACAGAAGAAAGCACAGCAGTCTGAACAAATACAAGATAATTTGGAAGAACAGAATGGGGACAACATGTACTCTGAAGATACTGTTAGAAGTAGCCAGGAACAGGGGGAAGATACTACCTTGTATATTACAGCGGTTGAGGAACAATGGTTGGTACTGGTTACGTGCTAATGTAGTTTGTTGTGGAATTGACTAACTTCTTGAGATTCAGTATGATTAAAAATTATTGTTCATTTTTGTAAACATTTTGATAAGTGAAAACTTTGGTAATTTATATTTCCTTTGTTTTGTTATTATTTAAGTATATTGTTTTATGTTAAGAAATAACCTTAACCTTTCCTCATTTTTCTTAACTTACCAGAAGGTAAGTTTAAATAGTCTCTCGAGATGGTGAACTGTAGCACTCTTTGTAAGAACTTTTATACCTTTATTAATTAGTTTTACTATTCGTATTTGTTTAATAGAAGTGAGTTTAAACATTATTGTTTTCTAGCAAAATATTTTCTCTCCATTAGTACTGAATCAGAATACAAGAAACCTGAATGTGAAATTACAACCTTTGTTTCCCAAGTTGTTCCATCTGGGGTCTTTGATTTTGATCAGGAATGCCTTGAAGACCCTTTTGCTGAGGCTGTATATGCAAAGGACATATTTAGCTACTACAGAGAAAGAGAGGTAAGATTCCTGCTAAGTTTTAAACATACTGAGCAATAGATCTACTTGCAAGTCCATACATGTCATGTAAAGATATTGTGTATTCTGAGTTAAAATATATTAAACAAAATGAATTGAAATCTACATGCAATTATTGTTACTTGTCATGTAAGTACTGTATATTCTGCATTAAAAAGTATTGAACAAAGGTCATTTAAGTTTACTTGTTTTCTGTTTACCTTAATGGTAGTTACATGTATATAAAGCATATTTAAAGTCATTCTTTAATAAATGAAAGAGAAATGTTTTATGGTAGTGTTGGCTGTTTTTTTTTTAATATTAAAGCTTTAAATTTTTAGAGAATAAGGCTTATTGTATCATGGTATGCCCTTATATTGTAAGAGAACAGAACTTTTGGTAATGTGGTGTGTTTTACATTGTTAGAAAGTAGGATTTGTAACATGGCTCCTTTACTTTGTTGAAAAGTAGAACTTTAACATGGTATGCTTTACATTGTTAGAAAGTATATATATCATACGTTGTTTGCTCCTCTACATAGTGCTTTCTCTATCCATACCAGCCATTTTTACATGTATAATTTTCTCTACAAGTGGGTTTTCTCGTCATGGAGTTTGTTGATATGTTCTTGCAGAAGTACCCCATTTTAATTCCAATGTCTATAGCACTGACATGAACAATGAATAGTTTGTTGAAATCTGGCATTCTAAGGGTTGTCAAACTTCTTAAAATGTTCTTTAACTTCTGGAATGCCATTGGTTGTTTCTACTTCAGTATAGTTTGGGGTGAACTTGCTATAGCATCCTGCTATAACCCCAGGAAGGATCTGTTTGCTGTATGGTCATCAGAGCTGGTGCATCTTATGTGAGTTACATTTTTCTCTTCTGTGTCTCTCTGGTGTAGCTCTTAGTGGGTTTGGTGGTTAGACCTTGAACAACTCTCTAATTGATCTTCTCATCTGGCTGCATAGATCAGAATGTCATCCACATAATGCTTGATGTTGGTGTGAAACATCTTCCTCATCATGTGATTGAATGTTGCTGAGTTGACTGATCCAAATGGCATTCTCTTGAACTGGTAGAATCTACCTGTTGTCATGAAGGTTGTCTTCTGTTTAGCTTCTGCTTCCATTGAGATTTGCCAGGTGACCTTTACTGAGGTCAGTTTTGGTGAAAAACTGCTTCATCCAGTTTTGCCATGATAACCTCTGGGATGACCACAAGTTTGGAGTTGAACTTTATTGCAATGTTCAGTTTCTAGAAATCTATGGAGATGCAAGGTGTTACATCTCTCTTCTTCACAATTACCACTGGTGAACAGTGATTCCAACTTCTAACATTACCTCAACTTCTTGCTTGATCAGGTCTCTTATCATGTAGGGCAACTGGTAGGGTTTCATCTTGACTGAATCCATAATCATGGTCTTAATTTTGTGTTGTATAAGATTTTTTTTAACTTGGTCTGCCTTTGAAGATATCTAAGCAGTAGCATATTGTATCTTATTACTTTCTTGTGCTTGTCATTCAGTTCTTCACTGATGTAGATGTATTTGTATGTCTCCTCTACACCCTGCATTCTTAGATCTAACAAGTCTATATATTTTATGAGAAAATGACCATCTTATTATTCAGTGTCTATGGCAGACACACCTGCAATAGATGCATGCCTTACTAGCTTATATCTTTTTCCCTGCTGAAGTACCTTTTCAAGAGATTGGGATGTTAGAGATTAATTTTGTTGACCACTTCTAAAGGTTGTTTTAACTGCAGGGTGAGTTTGTTGTTTTCTGTGGGTAGCAGAACCAAGACCTTCTGCACTTGCATTAAAATAATTCTTTTACTTGGTCAAGCTGATCTTATCATAGTCAGAATGAGATTGTAAGCAAAATAATTCAAAAACTGTTGTTAGAATGAACTACATTTACTTGGAAATCAAATTAAAATCTTTTTCTTTTGGTTACAAATAATATAGTATGTGATAAAAGGGTTTACCAAGTAGGATTTATTTTATCTCTAAATTAGGTGATGTAAGATTAGGTTATGTCTTAGCAGTATTTATATGTAATTTGAATTAAAAGTCAGAAGCTCAAATAGAATGTTTAAATGAGTGAACAAGTGTCACATGATGAAAGTAAAGATTAACACTATTGAAATATTTCTGTTTGAAATCAAGAAATTAAAATATGATTTACTAACTGTTTTCATATCAAGTTTATTGATATAACTTGATAATAAAGTTGTTTGATTAACATTCAGTGTAGCTCTTTAAAATGTTATGACATGCACAGTTTGACATCCAGTTGTGTACATAAGGTGTATGCAAGTCAATTAAAATTAATGTGTGAACACGGGGATAAAAATAATGAAATAAGATTACATTTAGAGATGTAAAGTTGTATTTTGTGAGGAATTTGTATTTGATTTATTTTATGCAATATGTTCACTGTAACTGCTCGTAACTAAAGGAGTACAAATGGGTTATACATTCCCAATTGGGAAAACCAACTAAAAATATGAAATTCCTCAGAAATGTAATATTTCAGTTTCTTGAACTACTGTTTAGCACTGTTACATCTCACTGGTGGAGCTGTATACAAGATAATACACGTTGTTCATAACCCTGGGAAGAAACTTAGTTATAATAATACAGTAGTTTTGTATTAATTAACTTGTCTATAGCAGACAATAGTTACTAACCTCTGTACCATGCTATCAGGAAGAAACTTAGTTATAATAATACAGTGGTTTTGTATTGATTAACTTGTCTACAGCAGGCAGTAGATACTAATCTTTAATATTTACAACAGTTGATGTTCCATGTTGAAAAGTATCTGAGTAAGCAGCCTGAAATATCCAAGTCTATGAGAGCTATCCTGGTGGACTGGATGGTGGAAGTTCAAGAATCATTTGAATTGAACCATGAAACTTTGTACCTGGCAGTAAAGCTTGTCGACCATTACCTGATGAACAATCCTGTTCCAAAGGCATCACTTCAACTTGTTGGAGCTACGGCAATTTTTATTGCATGTAAATTTGATGTAAGTACATTACATATAGTTAAAATTAAAAATTTTTGAAATGCACATGCATCTGTAATCATTATTATGTCTTCATAATTACATAAATTAACCAAGAAATGTCATGCTCAGCTGTTATTTTACATTCTTCTCTAAGATGATCAAACTGGAGACATAAATTATAAGAAAATACTTGTTTTCATAATACAAGTAATTATGAAGGACAATAAAAACTTTTAAATCACAAAATATTAATGATAATGACCCATGTACCTTCAAATTGTATTAAAGAACTAAAGTTATTAGTTGATCTTACCATTAATACTAATATAATAGGAACATGCTCTTCAATCAGTGCTAAGATTCATTGAGTTCTCCTGCAAGTGTTTAGCCAACTGAATCAGCAAGTAGTATATCTGTTAATCAGTCTCACCATTAAAATAACCTATTTCATTACTAAAGTAGTGAAGTCTCATTTTTTTCTAAGTCATACTGTTATGCCTTTTACTTAAGAGCAGTATTCACTATTCAGTCTCAGCTGTGTTACACACCTTTCAATTACTAGTATTCACTAATGTTATGACATACACTCACTGATTAATTTACACAGTTTTCACCAGTATTCAGTTTAAGTGTTTTGATTTAATACATTTTAGGAGCGGATTCCTCCAGTGGTTGATGAATTTCTATATATCTGTGATGATGCCTACAGCCGCAAGGAACTTCTGCAGATGGAGATTAGACTTCTTAAAAAACATTAATTTTGATCTTGGTATTCCACTTTCATACAGATTTTTAAGGCGTTATGCTCGGGTGAGATAGTTTGCATTGACTTTTATCCCAGTTGTGTAGTGTATGAAATTAGAAATAGTATTTATATAATAAGTTTGAATAATTAAATTGATTGATTTTACTTTTTTAGAATTTATAGTGTGTTCTTTTTAAAAATTATAAAATACTTTAAGTCAGCACTTTGAACTATAAAGGAACATATAGTAAAGGAACATATAGGATTGCTGAAGAATGGTTGAGTTCTATCCATAAAAATGTGCAAGTGAAAAACAGATTTTTTAGCATTAGAGAAGTGGAAGGTATCTGGAAATCAATCACAGATTAGCAACTGTTGGGCAAGTAGTTATGAGTAAGTATCTCTTTGGGAAAGAGTTGTTGATTAGCAGCTGTCTGGCAAGTATTCATAGGTTACCAGCTGTTTGCTAAGTAGTCATGGTCTAGGAACTGTTTGCTAAATAGTTGTAGGTTAGCAGGTGTCTTGTAAGTGCTGGTGGGTGTTACCAACCATTTGGTAAGTACTCATGGGTGTAATCAGTTGTTTGGTAAGTTGGCATGTGTTTTATGAGCCATCTGGTCAATACTCTTGGGTGCAACCAGCCGACTTGCCAACGATTGTGGGTGTAATTAGTCATCCGGTAAGAAGTCACTGTTTCAATTGTGCCTGGTCTCAGTATTTTATTTCTAAAACTTTTATAGAAAATAGTGAACTAGCTTACTTTTTGAATTATTTTTTCTTAACTGAAGAGGTTCTTACTGATTAGTTTGATTTTCTTATTATTCCTTATCACATAAGTACAGACATGATAAAAGCTAACCTAATGAACTACAGTATAGTTTCGGGTAGTTACAAGATTGCATATGTGTCAAAACTGTCTAGAGGAAACTTAGCTATTTTTTACACTGTGTGATTAACATAAAATTGTAAAGAAAAACTACTTAGAAACTGAATACAGGTTTTAATGGTAAATCCCCTGTTTACTTATGGTTAGAATGTTTCATCTACAATTTAAGTACTTAGACGTTTACAGGCTAAACTTTCATTTCTGTCTCCAGTGTGCTAAGATAAGTATGGAAATGTTGACTTTGGCCAGATATATACTGGAGACAGCTTTAATGGACTATGATTTAGTTGATGTAAGAGATTCATTGCTTGCTGCAGCAGCCCTCTTTTTAGCCCTCAATATGAAGAACATTACTGAATGGGTAAGTTTTCATGCAAATTATTAAGTCTTACTCTTGGATCTTTATTTATTCTGTTTGAAAGTGTGGTCGATGTGACACTTGCAATACTTTATTGCTGTGTTGAAAGTCATGACCTGTTTGATACTATAGTTCATAAGGTGAAACTATTAACTTTATAAACACATTTGACCTTTGAACTCTAAATGTGAAGTTTTATGGGTCAGTTAGAAACATCAGTTTGAAGTTTGCAAGGCTATGTAATAGTTAAGCTGTTTCTTAAATGTTTAAAACATGCATACACAACTTAATTTTTATTGTTTTGTTTTAAGAAAGCAACTGAAATTTCAGAATTTATTTGAAAAATTTAATACACACACACCTAGCGTAATGTATGGTAACCAAAATGTTAGTGTTTACAAAATACTGGCATGCTAGTAGTAAGATTGGCATTTCTACTTTGGTGGCCAGTTTTATGCTATTTGATAAGGTAATGTAAGCTGTATATGCACCACATAATTTGTAACTTGCATAGCAGATTTTTATATTATGTTTGACACAGTTCAAAAGTCAATAAAACAAACGATTTTATGAATATACATAATTTGAGCTTTTAGCCATTTAGAATAAGGAACTGTGGTTGTTTGTTACAATTTGCAGTCATTCTATAAAGAAACAAATGACAATATATTTACTGTGGCTTCAGTCATTCTAACTGATCAACCCTCTATAAAGTCAGTACAGAGTTCATTATGCCTGTATACTTGGAATCGCATAGTACTGAAGTATAATGTTGTATTTGTAATAATAGGGCTTGAGTTTATCTTATGACCAGCTTAGATCTCCATGTTATCTGACAGATGACTACTGCCCTGGAATAGATCTTTATTGAGTAGGGTGTTGCAGTTTATTGTATACTTATCTATGCTCACACTAGACAAGTAATGTTGACTGTGATCCTCAACCAGAATAATTGATAAATTTCTTGACTACAAACTTAAACCTTCACAGCAAATATCTTTGAGCCCATATTTTTGTGTAAAAAATACTGTATTTAGTACAAGATAATGTGACTCTGAATGTGTAAGGAAATATACAATAACAGTATTCACAGCTCAATTATTTACATACCACATATTGTATCATGCAAATATATAGACAGACTGGAATTCACAACATAGAGGAAAGCCAATAACAAGAATATTTAGTGAGATTAATTTTTAGTATAGGTGATTAGGATAATGAAACTAATCTGGCTTTCTTAACTTCTTACCCCAAAAACTTTGGTAGGAATGAATGTAAATGATAACGGTTTTACTAAATCAAACTCAGAATATTTTTCATTGCAGTTAGAACACTGATCACCATTGGATTAAATATGTATAGGTCTAAGACTAATGTCAGACAGACATGACAAATAGAGTCTAGGAAATGTAGAAGGCCTAGAGTTCGTGATATGTTTTGCATCATTTATTTTGATTTTACAAGAATAATGTAAACATTTAGCATACATGAAAAATGCCAGAAAAATTAAATTCCATTTGTTAATTTTAGTTATGAAATTAAAATGTTTAATATTTGTACAATTGTGATTGGTATGTATGTTGTATATACATATGTATTCAAATAGAAAACATTCAGAATGAAACTTAAAAAGATCAAATTCTTTTCTATTACCAGCCCTTGCTATTATTAACTCGGCAGAAAATGTTTGTGGATATAATATCTATCTATGTAGAATCAGTTAAAAGTTGAATGCTTGCACCTACACTGTTTTAATTCTGACTTCCTTTTGCTGTCTGCGGCCAGTTGTGGAAAGGTAGTTACCTTGTATATTTAGATATAACCTTAAAATAGAGATAAACCACCCTAAATTCCTACAAGAGAAATTCCCAAACCCCCACCATTTTTTGATGTTATAAGATGTACAAAAAAGGGCATATTGCTCCAACAAATAAGCAGAAGTTTTCTTACAGTAGAAGTAGGCCATCCTATATTACTATACTTTATAAGATTCCCACCCTTAAATTAGTGAAGTTGTACTGCTTGTGGTCCCTGAGACAAAGTTCTTGGGGCTTTTCTTTGACCTAAGTTGACCTTTATGCCACACATCAAGCAGCTACGAGTCAAATGAACAAGAGCACTGAACATCCTCCGTGTCGTCTCTTCCACTACTTAGGGAGCAGATCAATGTTCTATGCTAAAAATTTATCATGCTGTTATTCGCCCAAAACTTGACTATGGATCACTGGTCAATGGCTTTGGCAGGACCTCGGCCTTAAAGACGCTGGACCCCATTTATTATCAACGATTTTAGTTCTGCACTGGGGCTTTCCGCACTTCTGAAGTTCAGAGCTTATACATAGTCTCATGAACCTTCTTTGCACCTCCACCATTTGCAACTATCTTTACTATATGCTTCAAAACTTCGTTCCTAACCAAAACATCCCACCTGGGGTTGTGTGTTCCCTTCCTCAGTAAGCTATACTTTTTCAGAACAGACGATCTGCCATTGCTCATTTTGGCCTTTGTATCCAGGTGCAGTTGGATGAATTGGGTCTGTTGTTGGATAACATTGCTGTATCCAATGGTCAGCCCATCTCACCATGGCTTTCTTACAGTCCCCAACTGTGACCTGTCTTTAAGTCATCTGAGAAAAGTAGACATTCCTGATTGGAAATACTGTCTGCTATTTGCTGAACATCTTTCGAACCATCCTTCCATTCCTATTTATGCAGATGGTTCGAAATCAGGTGACTGTGTGGGCTCTGCCATGGTTTGTTGTGGTTTTGTGGTTGCATGCAGAATCCCCTCGACATCTTCTGTGTTCACTGCTGAACTGTATGCTATTTCTCTTTCCCTGAATCACATGGAAGCTAAGCAGTACTCAAACTGCACTATTTATATTGACTTGCTTAGTTCTCTACTGGCCCTGGAATCACTTCACGTTAGTTTACACCCTGTTCTTGCTGATATTCAAAACCAACTGGCTCATTTCTCTTTAACATCTACTTCTATCCAGTTTTTCGTGCTACCGGGCCATGTTGGTATTTGTGAGAATGAGCTCGACGACACCACAGCTAAATCTATCTGCAATGGCACTATCACAGCTGTGCCTGTTCGATACATGGACTGTGGTCCTGTATTCAAGGCTCAGGTACATATCAGTTGGCAGTTGACTTGGAATGAGCAATTTGAAAACAAGCTTTTCCAAATAAAACCCTCTATTGGACTTTGGGTATCTTGTTTCCATAAGAATTGGAAAGAGAAAGTTGTCTTCACTTGACTATGCATTGGTCACAGTTTAACTCATTGTTTTCTTTTATATGGGACTGACGCATCAATGTGTTGTTTGTGTAATACTTGGGTCACAATAAGCCACATTTTACTGTTTTGCCATCATTTTGACTCTAAACAACAGCAATATTTTAAACATGTTCTGTTCCAAAGTTTAACCATAATGGTAGCTAGTGTCGTTGGCGATGGTGACACTGTGCACCTTGGAAATGTTTTTAGTTTTTTAAAGGCCATTGATATTTTTAATGCTATTTAAGTTTTTCTAATTTATACATTATACCTTTTTTAATGTAATTCCCTTTTCAGAAACAAAGCACATCTAGTGCAATTTGAAATTAGAAAATGTCAAATAACTCAAAACTAGGACTGGAAAGGCCAACTTCAGGTGACGGACAGTAGTTTTTGTACTTGTTAGTCTTCTTGGTGAGTTATAATAATTACAGTTATGGTACAGAAAGCCCTTTACAACTTGTATTACTGTAGTTTTTATCCTACTGCTGTAGAAATTGGTTTTAGTGTTGTTTTTTAATTCAAAAATTAAACTGTTTCATTTTATCTTAATTTCCTTTTATGAATTTTACTAAAATTTTATCTTTTTACTGGATGTTTGGTGTAGATAGCCTAGTTGCTTTGCACCATAAAACACCAAATCAACCAACCATCCACACCCGTTTTCATCAAGTGGAGTATGAAAGTCTTTAACACTTCCAATTCTGAGCTACTAGGGTAGTCAACCATGTAAGCAGCCTACTGAATGGGTTCCACATAAATAAAAAAAAAACTATCACTAAATGCAGTGTAGAGTGATGTAGATGACATTTTATCCTCCTTTGTGTGTTATAAAATCACATAGGAGTGAAATTTCAAATTGTAGTTCACCCTTTGATTGGGAGTCCTCATTCTACTCCCATGTGGATGTCAGTACCCCATGGCTATGTGTTGGATTTAGGGTAGAGCCAATCAACATAAGCCTTCACATGTGTTTAGGATTGTCATATATTACTGTGCCAATTATGTTCCTCTATTGTGCGTCACAGTGGAGTTGAGTGGGATTGCTCTATTCTTTTTGCTGTTCTTTGTTGCCAAGGGTGTTTTTGATTTTTAAATGGTTCCAGTTAGTTTTGCTGTTGGAAAAGTTTATTTTTATTATATAGACATCCTTTTAATACCAGATGTCTGTCTGATCTCTGAATCAACAGATCTAAGATATCATGTCATGCTCAGGAAATGGAGTGATTCTAATTTTCTTCTGATCTTTTAAACTTGGTAAACACAGTATGATTGTACCTCCATGTGGATGTTGATTTCCAGCAGCATAGGTTTTAGGTTAAGTGACTTACTAAGTAATACACATCTTGCCTTAGCCACTGTACACCTAGGGACACATCATTGATTTACCCACTTTTATAATATGTGGGTTTGAGTTCCATATACATTTCTTAATTGATATTACTATCTTACCACAGTTCTTTTTCAATGTGGTTGTGCTTTTCTCTTTTGCCACCCTTATCTCCCACATATTTGATGGATGGGCAAAAGTATACTTAGTTCAGAAGTGGTATGGTTCCCCTTATCAAATCTTTGGACCTGACACTCTAATTTTCAGATATGTCAAACTTTGAAATGATAGTTTGGCATAGATGTACTTAGGGATCATGTGCATCATGTAAGTACATCATGCTCCTATTGGTGAGAAGTAATCCATGATGATTTGCATGAGAAGCATTTTGGCATCATTCAGTTACAATAGGGGGAACAGAATGCTTGTGGCATGTATAAAGAATAAAGGTTGCATACAGAGAGCAAGAGTGGACAAGAATAGGTAATGTGAGGAGAAGTATCTTTTGGAAATACGTTTTCAATATAGAAAATTTAAAACTTCCTCATGTTTCTCATTCATCTTGTGATTTCAGTTCTACATCTTGTTTATGGCAGTACTGTTATGATCTAACATTTGGACACACAACCATTTGGCATTTAATTCTCTTCTCATTATATCAAGGAACACTTTCAGTACATTGCATAAAAAACTAGCAAGCAGATATTTCTTTTATCTTTTAATAGCAAATGATATCTTTCCCATTCATACAGTCAAGAAAGAATTGGATGAAGGAATGACCAAGACACATGGTAGTGTGTTGTGTGGCTACAAGAACTGGCAGGACACACAATGGGTTATTAACAAGAGTGAGAGCTTACCAATCTTTCACTTTCTGTAGTTCAGACTATAGTAATCCAGATTGTTATATATTTTCTTTGGATATTCTCTGGACCCTTATTTTATATACCAAATTTCAAGGCAAGCCATTAAGAAACACACGATTTATAAAGTCTCAAATTTTGATTAAATTTCTTCCATTTCTTTTTCTATGTACCAAAAGTATGGAAATGTACTTGATAGTTAAACATACTTAACTTTTATAAATTTTGTTCAAGTTTGGTACACTGACAGGTCTTTACCATCCTACAGGGTGATCTGAATATAAGCCACATGTACAAAGTTACTCATCAAAAAATGCTGAATTGACTAAAAACTTTTGCACGTGCCTATGTAAAAAGTCACGAGCTATCAGTCTGAAATTTTTACAAAAGTTTCATCTGAGAAGAAAGGTGGACTTTCTTTATCGTTTAAATTAAAGACATCTGATTTAGAGCAGCACAACTATGAAGTGAAAGGATGTACAAGTATGTAAGTTATTGATTAGGCCAACCAAACTTGGTTTGTAGTTTCTAGCTCAAGTTTTCAAAAGAATTGTATGGGTGATGGCAAGAAACTGTTATTCTAGATTCCATGGGATTAATATAAAGGTAATTATTAACTGTTTTAGAGAGGCCATACATTGGCTTTGCAAAGTATAGATCTGTTTCAAATAATAGCATTGCAATCCTAAGCCTAATATTGGTTGCTGTCATGCCACTTTCTTGTTTACTCTGATTTGTTGGCGTATAGTGACAAAAATTCATGATACCTAATAAATAACAATAAGTAACTAATAAATAAATATTTGTTGCAAACTTGTCAATGCTATAAATGTAGCTGTCAATTTGGTTGACAATTATGATTTCATTCCATTAAGATGCATGCTCAATTTGTTTTTTGCTAACCCCTTTTTACACACTGGTCACTTGAACATTCTGTTTTGAACCATTATAATTACATCTGTTCCAATAAATGGGTATTATCTACAAAAGGAAACCTCAATAACTGGGGACTTGCAATTCTTTCACACAGGAGTTAATCTGAGCCTCTTTTTATTAGCTATATTTTTGCACAAACCTGATTTCATTACTCATCAGGATCCTTACCAGCCTAACCTCAAATTGAAATGTTTTTAGGCAGGATTCAGTATATCATTCTATAAGACTTTGAGCATGATCAAATACATTAGCCAAAAAGGATTGACCTTCTGAGTCCAAAACTGTAATTAGATCTCAAATTGGTCAAGAGATAACAGAGCTATGAGCTAAATATTTATATTTTAGAAAGGCGAAAAAAAAAGGGGAGAGAACTAGGAGTCATTCTACAAGCTGCTATGTTGTGGCTAAAAATATACTTTTGGTATACACTGGTCAGTCTGAAATTCTGGACCATCATAATTAAGATTGTTCTGTTAAATGGGTGTTATCTATAAAAAGCAATTTTTATTAGATACTAGTCAATCTAATATTTCAGACCATTATAATTGCATTATTCTAATAAATGTGTATTATGTGCAAAAATCTATTTTTGGTAGATAATATGACATTACAGATCATTATAATTATCAGTTCATGTAATTGGATATTATCTACAAGAGCTACTCTTGACAGACACTGTTGGGCAGTTGAATGTTTTTAATTACTAAAATGAAAGTTTAATCAGTTACTTATTATCATCTATCCATCTGCTGAACTTTTGTTATAAACTCTATAAAGAGTTGGTAGAAACTACTAAAACATCTGGTTATTATAAGAACAGTATTACTAAGTAATTGTTATAAATTTTGGCAAATTGACCTTTTAGTTTATAAAATTAAAAAGGTTTTTGACAAGTTGATTTGTTTTCTAGCTACTCTAAGCTTCTTTGATTTCAAATAGACATCTGGTGGTGTTAAATGATACAAAGTTAAATATGTTTTTATCTCCAGAATGTTATGCATATTGTACGTATTTAGGTTTAATGTGCCCTACAGATCTCTTGCTTTCTTCCATAGAGTCCAACCTTGGAGTATTATTCGTGCTATAAAAGTTCGGACTTGGAGAAGCTTGTTCTTCACTTGAATAAGCTAATTTCAACTCCACTGCACAAAAACCTCCAAACAGTTCGAACGAAGTACTCTCACAAGTAAGCCTTTTTATTACACATTTATACAAGATGATTCTTTTAATATAACATGTTGACAAATCTAGGTAAGGAACCAGTTGAGAGGGTCATTCATATCTTTTTCTTTCTATAAAGCTCTTGTTAATTTACATGAAGCATGGATAAGATAGTTTTACTTTGTGCTTGCTTCTGTTATTACTATTTTGTATCTGTTGTTTGCATATTACAACCATATTGTGTACTAGTTTATTATTTTGTATCTGTTGTTTGCATATTAAAACCATATTGTGTACTAGTTTGTTATTATTTTGTATCTGTTTGGATAATACAGCCATATTAAGTATTAGTTTGTTATTATTATTTTGTATCTGTTGTTTGAATAAAACAACCATATTATGTACTAGTTTATTATTATTATTTTGTATCTGTTGTTTGGATAATACAACCATACCTTGAACTAGTTTATTATTGTATTGTATATAATATGTATAAAACTACTTTTGATATTGTGCTTCTTATGCAGGGTATTTTTTGAAGTTGCTAAGATACCTCCATTGGAAACGTGAAATACAAGTTTTATTACCATATTCAGAAACTTTGTGTAAACAACAAGTTTGACTGATGAAGAACTAAGATTTCAACTGAAAATATTGTTTGATTTGTTTTATTAGTGGATGTGTATTATGTTGTGTTTCTTTTTTATGTATATTTTTGTAATAACATTTGAAACACAACTTTGGTCATCACTGACGGAAAAGATAATAGCCGTAGGATCAAGAATTTGGAATATGTTACCTTAAAGAATTAGTGATGGCCTAAAATGTGTGTAGTTTCTTTTCTGGAGTACTTTTAATAACTATATTTGAAGTATTTTAAACACATTTTAAAGCATATTTACTGTTTTTATGTCTTTTTACATGTGTGTGGTTTTAATAGATAAAGAACTTTTTTTTTTTACAAAATGAAATTTGAAGTGTGAAATTTAATTTTTTTCAGTGATGTATTTGAGATTTTCTGAAAGTGGTAAATCTTGCTTTTAAGTTAAATAATTATTGCAAGTGTATTAGTTTACATGGACAGGTTTGTTAGAGAAATCTTGAAGAAAATACCGTACAGAATGTTTGCTGCATATTGTGTACATTTGGAATTCTGTTGTCATTTGCAGTGTCCATGTTTTTAACATTCTGTCTGTCAGTTACTATGTAATTGTGCATAATGTCATGTGTTACTGTTTATAGAGGTGTTGGGTTATTCATGCCTCTCAATGAAATTTATAAAGACCTCTTTATCATCCTTATATGTGTTCAAACTAAACCAAAAAGCCCTTTAAAAATAACAATAGAATACCACAAAAGTTTAAATACTGTATTAATGATATTAATATAAAGATCCAACATAGATTGATAAATACAATGGTTTTGATTTATAGCAATATAAGCATTATCTGAACTTGCATGGTAAAGTCTGTCATTGCAGATAAAGTAATGGGATTTCATCAAGTTTTACAGATGGGCATAGAATTTCACTTTTATTATTAGTCACATATTCATTATTACTGTGTTTGAAACACACTAATAATACTTGGGTTTGTGAAACAATTTGCTCTGTAAGTTTAGACAATAACCTTCAAATACTTATTTTTACAGTGGCCTCTTGAAAGTTTGTTTATTGTTTGTAGAGATCATGGTTAGGAGTGTCAATAAGAGCTGGAAACCTTGAGTTAACATGTTATGGTTAAGGGTATCAATATCTGGAGGCTTTAGGTTACATCTGGTTGGAAGTGTCATTAAGAGCTGGGAATCATTGGTTAGATCTAGTTGGGAGTGTCCATAAGAGTTAACATGTTATTCTTAAGGGTGTCAATATCTAGATGGTGTGTGTTCAATCTGGTTGGGAGTGTGATTAAGAGCTGGGAGCCTTGGGTTACATATGGTTAGGAGTGTCTTTACGATATGATGGCCTTAGTTACATACCTTGGTGAAGGGTGTCACTAAGATGTAGAGCTCTTAATTTTTCTTAACAATTTACATTTTTGGATATTTCTTCTTTGGTAAGTGGACATTTCATTGTTTACAGTTCATCTAGAATTAGATAACTGTCTAATATATTAATCATTTGTTACGTACCATTGGCTATGAAATGTTTTGAGTGAGTTTAGTATATTTTTGTTTATATAATACAAATTGTAAGTAGACTCTTTACCGACTGTGTTTTATTGCCAACACACGTTTTTCTTGTTTTCTGTATGAACTGTATGGGTTAGACAAGTAATTGTAAAACTTCGAAGTAAAAGTTTAATAAATAGTTCTAGCCCTGTTTTATTAGCACATTTAACTCTAAAAGTAGGTGTAGTAGTATACGTTTAATTGTTATTTTAGGTATGGTGTCATCTTTTATTGGTAATAGATATGTCATCTGCTTTGCTGTTATAATTGTGTTATGGTGTGTCATCTGTTATTTTTGATACTATCATGGCATATCATTTATTTAGGCATTATTTCTAGATCTGGTATATCATCTATTATTGTTGATATTAGCTTTGTACTGATTTATGTAATTAAACTGCACCACAACCACTGATTTGGTTTCTGTTAGCCAAATTATGCATTCATCCTTTACTTGCACAGGTCTCATTTTATAGGGTAACACTACTCATTGGAGTGAAAAACTTGTGCTAATTATTATAATAATTGTAATACTTTGAATTAGGCTTCAAGATGTTGAAAACTGATGACATATATATAATTATTAAATTTTAAAATAGGGAAGTTTAAAACTTATGTTCTATCTCTGATTTTTAAATATGTTTTGTAATGTTGTGACTTATGATTAAGCTTATTTAAGTTGTGTGTAGTGTGTATGGTTGTTAATGCTGTGGCTTATGATTAAACATGATCAAACTGTGTAATACTGCACTGACTAAATGCTGATAAACTCTCCAAATGTTGGCTTACCTATTCCAAAACTTACCATCAGCTCAATTTGACTACTCTTCAACATCAGTTTTGTCAATCTAGGCTTTAGTCTTACACACTTCAATCTTTTAAACCCCACTTAGATCTACTTCATAATTAATTTGTAAATCTCTCCACCCACATCAATATACCCTCTATCCTGGTACTACATAGAACCACCTCGCTTAGGTGAGGTAATCACCTTTCCTCAACAAAGCAATGGTCTCAGTTTTCTCTGATAGTGTTGCTCGTTGTCATGTTATGGATTAAGATTTCACACCACCTGGTGGATTTCCATATAATTATAAATTCCTCCAATTAAAAAAAAAAAAAAAAAATTGCAGGTATGAACTCCCATATTGCTGTTGTAGGGAGAGGGGCTAATTAGACTTCTCCTATTCATCCTTTTTATCTAGTGCCTCTATGGACAGAGGGGTTCATTTTCAGTTGGAGCTGTCTGTGTTTTGATGAATTGGGAGATGGAGGCATACATTAGCCTGGTGTGTTTTTTCCTAGGCTTCTGAAGTTGTCTTTGATCATGGTTATTCTGTGGAGAATTTGGACTCTTGTTGTTTTCTGATATCTTTTTTTACTAAACTGGCTTCTTATGAGTCCAACTTGGATCAAATACATCCTACTCCTTTTCTTTGGGTGGATTTATATAATGGTTCCATACACACAAAAAAATCTCTTTTCTGGATATCTGGGGTTTTAGAATTGTTCATGTGATCACATTTTCTTGTACTTGTTGAAGATTACATAAAGGTCAGACATTGTTCTGTACTTTATTTTAATTAGTTTAAATACCCATATCTGCCATCTTGATAATACATTTTTATTTCAAGTGGGTTTCTTATCATAAATGAACTTGTATTTGTTTGATCCTCATTCTTGTTCAATGTTTCTTACCCCCCAAAATTGTTGACAATCTGTTAGTGGTCCCAACTTCAGTTAGCAGTCAAATGGTGTCTCTATGATAAATTCCATTTCTCTTCAACCATTTTGTGATCATCTTACAAGTGTTACTGAGAGAAGATAATGTTTAATATAACACTTTTTACAGTTGTTACTGAAAGAAAATGATCTCTGTAATGTAGTACTGTTTACATGTGTTAGTGATAAAAGACAATCTCTAATATATCACTGTTTTAGTGTTACAAAGAGAAGAAAACCCTCCATAATGTAATAATATGGTTTACAAGTGTCACTAAGAAATGTTTTACACTAGTTGTGTAGTAATCAGTTTAATATATTTAGTAACACCTTACAGTTGATACAGATGTAAAGCAAACAACAGAAGTATGTAGTTGAGGGTATAGGCACCTTAGTTTCAATGAGAGGTTGCAAAAGAAGTGTTTTGGTTGACTTCATGTATTCCCTGCTACAAAAGAAGTGATGTTTTGGTTAACTTTGCATATTCCATGTTACAAATGAAGTGTTTTGGTTGAGTTGTTAAAATTGATATTAGAACTTGAAGCCACATATTTTCAAGTACATAATGTTGAATTTGGTCATTTCAGTTTTTTCTCAAGAGGCCTTGAGCAGGGCATTATTAATGTCATTATACTAAATCTCTAGATGCTCTAAATCTGGTCATTAAAACAGTATTGCTACTGAGTCATTTTTGTCTCAACACTGAAAAACTTGTGCAATTATTAAGTGTCTTTTAATCTAGTTTATTGGAGTAGTTATCCTTTTAAAATAAATGTGAAACTCCAGTCAATCGCACAGTTTACTGGTTTTAGTGATATTCCAACCCTCACCAGTAACCTTGGGCAGGGTCAAATCGAAAAAATAAGATTAGGTTACATATAGCGATGGAGTGCATATGAAAATATTCATAGACTGAATAACGTGTTTTGGATTGCCAGTATTAATGCAATTTATGAAACGAATTTCAGTGGATAAGTTACTGTTTTTGAAATATATACAACTAGTTTCTCATGTACATTACCCGAGTTTACAAGGTGAGTTTCTTTGGACAATATGGATTTAACCTTTTGCTAATCGTATTGACGAGTTCTAGGTTATTTACATGGCGAGTATCCCTTTTATATTTGTAATAAATATTGTATTATGTACGTTTACCACTTTACATGGCGAATATCTCGATCAACGATTATCCTTTCAATAACACTATTGATGAGCTTTGAATTACTTTGGTTTATAAGGTGAACTTCTCTGGTAAACAAAACGTATCCACAAGAACTTGTTTTAACATTAACTTTTTGATTTTGTAAAGTGAAGGTCCATTAAATACATGTTACTTTTATACTACTCACCAGCAATGTTTACCTCACCTGACTGTAGGGCAAGTGATGGGAGATTAAGTCAAACACCTAACCCTTTCAAAACAAATACATTTTTGGTTTTGTAGGCTTGTTTGGATGTAATTGGTGATAAAACATATTCATTTATGTCACGACATGAAAATATTTGCATACATATAAAATGTAATCATAGCTCGAAAGGTTAACCCTACTTATCGAATTTAAACTTTTTATAATTATATGCAGTCTTGTACATTTATTTTTTAACTCTTACTTCTCATAAGTTAACTTGTAACCAATAAGCTAGAAAAACAGTACAGTTTTTTTAGTAAATGGAGGATGAAATTTAAAGCAACTTAGGTTCACCTTGCTAGTATGTAAGAATGGGTCGGGGAAAAAGTGTTTTGCTCATCATGGTCTCAAATCTGTCTTTTAACAATCGGAAGCTTTTATAAACACCAGACTTAGGTTTTCAAAAGCTATTAAAACCTTCAGCTTATCTTCCTAATGTAGGGAACCAGCTAGTAACAACAATCACACCTTATTATGACGTCAAAATGGCTAGTTCACCAGTGTTTCTAGTTGTTGGGTGATTTATGTACAAACACGTTACATTTTAACTTAGCGTTTTACTGACTTCAGCATTTAATGTTCATCATGACAACTTGAGATATCAAGCTAAAATTACTGCAGTCGTAGCAACAGACATTCACTGATATTTAAAACAGAGGGGAAACAAAAAATAATGAAAGGATGACAATGCCAAAAATTATAGAAACAAAGTAGGGATGAATACACCTTCATACGTAAGTAGCCACCGACTCAATGTTACAATCGCATGGGAATTAGCCATTGTAGAATTTCATATTATTCAGTTTAAATGCTGAGTTCATGTAAGTCAAAGGAACTGAACACTTAATTAGCCAGGTGGTCGAGGCACTCGACTTGTAATCTGAGGGTTGCGGCTTTGAATCCCCATCACATCAACATACCCTTTCAGCTGTGGGGTGTTATAACGTCACAGCCAATTCTGCTATTTGTTGGTAAAACAGTAGCCCAAGAGTTGGAGGTGTGTGGTGATGACTAGCTGCCTTCCCTCTAGTCTTGCACTGTAAAATTAGGGACGGCTATCACATATAGCCCTCGTGTAGCTTTGCGTGAAATTCAAAACAGATTTAGTTGTAGATAAAAGTTTTTTTCGAAAGATTTGACTACTTAAAACAGTCATCTCTTTATCTGGCAAATAATTTCAACTTGATATAACATTTATTATGAAATATGGAAAATGAGTATTTGTTCTACATACTTATTTCTACTGCTTTGCTTCCCCAGTGGCACATTGGTATTTTTATGTACTTACAACGCTAGAAACTGGGCGTCGACACCTATGGATTGCTCATTGTGTAACTTTGTACTTAACTTTAAACAAACAAATCTACTTTTGTGTCATCTATAAATGTAAGACACCCATAAATTACTATAGCTATGTCACTATTTAATCCAGTAACAAAATTCAGCTGGCCAAGGAATCGTCATTTCCCAATGGAGAAAATGTCACTATTTAATCCAGTAACAAAATTCAGCTGGCCAACGAATCGTCATTTCCCAATGGAGAAAATGGTAGATAATGATGGGAGGCATACCAATTTCAATTTGAAATAACTTCTTTAGAGAATAGTGAACAAGTTATACTGATGACCATTTAAAAGGACCAGACTTGATGATATCAAGTAATTTTCCAAATAAATGTAACAGACATCAAACATTGATAACTGCTTCATCCAATAAGTGTTGAATGTTTTAACATACTGTAAACAAGAAAGTATTTAAAAGAAAGTTTCAGAGTAGGATATAGAGGAAGGAGAGGACCTTACCGAAACTTGGTCAATATTTGCAAGTTTTGCCCAGTTATTTTTTGTGAAAGCTCCACATGAAATCATGTATCTATAAGCACGTAACCATATTATAGATGTCATAGCAGAAGGATATACAAATTAGGTAAAAACAACGAAAGGTTTCAGAGTAATGAAAATTACATCCATTAAAATCACAAATAACTAAAAGCACCATCTAGAACTTCTGGAATGATCAGAGTATTAAAACATAATATAACCACAGTGCATTTTTTTTTATGCAAGGAACTGCAAAATATCAGAAAAAGGGAAGTGTGGGAAACAACGTTTCTACAGTTGTAAATGTTAACAACTGTTAATAAAACCAAGGATGTGGGGTTAGGATAGGTTGAAATACCTTTGCAGTCGATGATGATAAAATCCCTGTACACTATATAGCAATTACTACACCAGAGTCTGAACTTTTAGTGACAATAAGAAGATCAGTTATTGTAACGTGTATGATCAGAACATACTAGGAATACATTTAGAGATTGGGTCATAGTAAAATTGAACATTCTAGTAAGTCCTAAAGGATTGGTAATTAGAAAAAAATTGCAAATCAAAAAACTAACAGTTATCATTAAGACCATAAAACAAAATAGACCACGAAACCGAAATTGACTCTCGATGGTACATTATAAGATGTGAAGTTAGACAGATGATACTTCCACATCAAAACTAGTTTCTTTTGAGGCACGATATAAAAGTATGATTTAAAATGCTTACAAAGACCACTTACAGCTGTAGGATTGAAAATGTAGAAGTCTTACAATTTCATTGTAGATTACTTGACTTGCTAAAATATCCCTTCTCTAGTGCTTTTCATAATGAAGGTAAAACAAATACAATATTTCATGAGATTGAGACTACAGAAATAGCCAAAAAATATGAGCTAGATAAATTCCACATAAAAAGACAAACGTAGGCTTAGAAAAAAAGTTTGATTTTTTGAATTTTGCACAAAGCTACTCGAGGGCTATCTGTGCTAGCCATCCCTAATTTAGCAGTGTAAGACTAGAGAGAAGGCAGGTAGTCATCCACACCCACTGCCAACTTTTGGACTACTCTTTCACTAACAAATAGTGGGAGTGACTGTAACATTATAACACCCCCATGGCTGAAAGGGCAAGCATGTTTAATGTGATGGGGATTCGAATCAGCGACCCTCAAAATATGATTCAAACGTCTTAACCACCTGGCCATAAGCCAAAAGGAATATTGATTTAAATACACAACTAGCATCTCTTCTTACTACCAGTAAAAGAATCATACGAGGCAAGATTCAGAAGGTCAGTTGGAAGTATACTTTTCACCTTGCTCTTCAATGACCAGGAAGGTGCTGATATCTAGACATTTGTCAATACTTATGGTGTGAGCTATTCTCATGCATCTAGCGCTTATGTTTCTTCTCCCACATTTTCGACCATCAAGTTTCATGCAGAGATCACCACTTTCCCTTCGGGCTGATCGTTTCTTGAACTATAATCACACCTTTACACTGGTGGAGCTTGAGATTGCTCTTCATCAGTCTTGATTTACGTCAAATGAATCCGATGATATTCGTTATGAGATGCTGAACCATCACACTCTCCAACCTATTTTGCTACTCTTTGGGTAGTTTTTAACTGAATCTAGCACGAAAGTATTTTTCCTGATACTTGGTCTAGGCTATTGTCCTCCCTTTCCCTAAGCCTGGGAATAATTCCAAGATTCCTTCTAACTATTGTCTAATATCTTTGACCAGCTGTCTCTTAGGTCTTAAAGAGGATGGTTAATGCCAATCTTGTTTGGTTCTTCAAATCAACCAACCTTCTCTTGCCCACCCAGTGTGGATTCTGTCTACAGTGTTTCACTGTGGACCATCTAGTTCAACTTGAAACATCAATCAGGGAAGCATTCCTCAAGACAGAACATCTTGTTTCTGTGTTCTTTGACCTTGAGAAGGTTAGAACACTAGATGGAGGTACTGCATCCCGAACTCCTTTTCAGTGATGTTTTTTTCCTGTGGTGCCTGAATTCTTGGGGCATATCTTCTGTCTGTAAGCTTTCACCCCTCACACCAAGCAGCTAAGTGTCAAGTGTACAAAGGCACTAAATATCCTTTGTTTCATCTCTTCCATTTCTTGGGTATTAGATCAATGTTCTATGCTCAGGATCTATGGTGCCTTCATTCACTTCAAACTGGACTATGGGTCTCTCATTCTGGCAGGACCTCGAGGATGGTGGACCATATTCACCATCTGGGAGTTTGACTCTGCACAGGGGCTTTCCACACTTCTACAGTTCAAAGTTGGTATACAGTCTTCCTCTTCACCTCCATCATTTACAACTCTCTTTGCAGTATGCTGTCAAACTTCATATCTTACCACAGCAGCCCATCTGCTATTGCACCTTTCTTCCTCAGTGGGCTAAGCTCTTTCAGAATAGACAGTCTGCCATTCTTTCCTTTGGCCTTCACGTCTAAACGCAATTGGCTGTGTTAGGTCTGTCATTGGATGATGTTGCTGTCTCCACAGGTCAGCCCATTCCACCACAGCTTATTACCTTCCCACCTGTGGCCTTCCTTTGAGTCATCATAGGGAGACTATTGAAAATATTGTCTTCTTTTTGCCAAATATCTTTTAAATCATTCTTCTAGTTCCACTTATACTTGTGGTTTGAAATCAGATAACTTTGTGGGCACAGCCATGGTTTGTTGTGACTTGGATCCTCTGTACAGTTTCCGTGTTCACTGCCAAGATGTATGCCATTTCTCTGACACAGACTCATGTAAAAGCTATGCAGTATATCAGTTGTACTACTTATCTCTTATCTCTCTACTGGTCCTGGAATTGCTTAGCTTTAGTTCTTGAACTGTTCTTGTTGCTATTCTGAAACGACTGGCCCATTTTTCCTTATCTTTTGTTTATATTCGTTTTTTTTCTGGATACCAGACTATCTTGGTATCCATAGGAAGAAATTCGCTGACACCATGGCTAAGCCTGTCTGCTCTGGTTGTGTTACAGCTGCATCTATCTTATATATAGACTACATTCCTGTATTGAAGGCTCAATTTCTCACTATTTGGCAGCAGACTTGCAGTAAGCAGTATTGTAACAAGATTTTCCAGGTCAAACCTTTTGTTGTTCTTTGGTTGTCTCATTTCCTTAAGAATCACCAGGATGAAATTGTCCTAACTAGACTATGCATTGGCCACAATTTTTTAACTTATCATTTTCTTTTATCTGAAACTAATCCACCAATGCATGACCTTTGTGACACTCAAGTCACAATAGTTTTACATTTTTTACTATTATGACTGTGAGAGATAGCACCATTTTTGTCTTTTCTGTTGGATAGTGTCCAGCTTCCTTCGTGTTTTTAACTTTTTATGGACCAATGGCATTCTTATATATATTTAGGTCTTTTTACCTGAATTTTAGACACTGTTAATTTATTTTTTCCACTTTTTATATTACTTTTCTTTTCTTTTTACCATTTTAACCAGTTGTTTTGGCACAGATAGCCTAGTTGCTTTGTGCCAATAAATACCAAATAATAACAACTATAGTTTATGTGTCAGTAGTTTTCATATATTATCATGATACACTTGTAGGAATATTAACAGACTCCATCATTTGGAATATCATCAGACTAGTGTTCTAAAAATGATGTAATTTTTGGAGAAAACAGAATACTAATCACATTCTTATATGACTTCAGGAAGAAATACTTGATGTCAAGTGAATAACAACCTTTCGATAAACACACACCAAGAAATAACCTGAATAACCTTTTGATAATTACACATCTAGTAATAGTTGATTTCAAATAAATAATAACCTTTTGGTTTATATACCTAGAAATAGTAGATTTCAAGTGAATAACAACGTTGATATAAGCACAACTAATAAACGGTTCGTGGTAACCGAAATGTATTCATCAGAAAAGATTTTCTAAAATTTACTTTTCTTGGTGTAAGAAAACTTAAGTCATGTTAGTTCAAACTATTTACACCAATTTTCTTGTAATTAATCTATAATTTTGAAATCAGGCCTATGTTTCTTCTCCTTCTAATGAACTCATTAAAGGGATCAAAATATTACATTCCTGAGGAATTTAACTTTGTTTAAGGAATTTCATTTTGTGGTTGGATTTCTCAGTTGGGAATTCAAGATCTATCTGTACTTCTTTGTGTATGACCAATGAAAGTGAAAACATTGCATGGATCAAATAAAAAATTAATACTTGGGGATGTGTAACTTTACACTTGTAATCTCCTACAAGTGAATGAAATTTCATTTCAGTATTTTTGTCACTGCATCAATGGGAAGCCTATTTCATTATATGTTATAATGTACAACACTACTAAAGCAACAAAATTATTTAGGTGTAACAAAATTTATTAAACTCCTTGCTTGAAATAACAATAACATCCTTTAGGCTTAGTTAAAGTAACTAAATCTCACTTGAGAAAATAAAGTTTGTCTCACATTATTCTGAAGTAATTATACAAATTTTATGTCAAAGGTGAGTGAAAAGGACTTTGTACATTTCATACATTTGCCAAAAGTTGTCTAACAGATCACATTATCCAAGAGAGTAGAACAGTTATGTGATTGGTTTTCCCAAGGATAAAAATTTAGGTTTAGAAATAAAGTTAAATTTTATTTTCTGGCTTAATTATGTGACAATATTAATTACAGTATCTGAGTTCCTACATTCACATAGATCTCCAAATTAATTCTGTGGAACAATGGCCATCTACTTATGACAAAAACTGAAGGAATAATACTGGTTTATAATAATATGTCAGTCATTCTTTATTCACTTAACACATAATGCATGCATAAATAAACTGAACAACAAATTTCTGCTGGTGAAAACCACTAGTTGAGGGAAGGGATAAATTTTAGTTAGTTACGGTAAATAGCAACATACAAGCAATAGGATATACTTGAACATAAATAAAGTTCATCAAGTTGTTTAAATGGAAAAACTTGTAAAAATCTGAAAGTATACATTAACTGCAAGGTATAACAATTTGAAAGCTAAACAAACAATTTCTTTAGGTGAGGAGACCTGTACTTTAGAGCTGATGTTTGCAAGCGGTAATAACTGCAAGTATAGCAATTACAAAACTACGTGGGCTAATAAGAGAAAAAAAATAATAAATACAATACAACATGGTAACATTAGTTAAATATTAATAAAAATCAGTTAATACACTTAAAATTTAACAAACAGATTTAAGAATTATGCTGATTGACACATATAAGAAACTTCACCATGCTACGTTAACATCTACAAAATTGTTTGCAATGAATTAATGGTTAAAACCTTTATAGAAATAAAGCTACAACAGTAAAACTGGCAACTACAGAAGTATCCTGTAACACCAAAGAGCCATAACTATTATCCATCAGCACCTTAAGCCCTCTACTCATTTGAATATGCAACTGTTGCAAGATAACATCTCAATTCTTCTGGAGTTGATACAACTGTTATGTATGTTGATATTAGAGACAACATCATTACAAGTAATCAGTAATAGTCCAAGATTGATACAACTGTTCTGTATGTTGATATTAGAGACAACATCATTACAAGTAATCAGTAATAGTCCAAGATTGATACAACTGTTCTGTATGTTGATATTAGAGACAAACATCATTATAAGTAACCAGTAACAGTCCAAGAGTGATACAACTGTTCTGTATGCTAATAAAAGTTCCATCACATGCCATCTTATGGCTTCAACACACAACTGCTGCATGTAAGCAAATCAGCACCTCTGGTACCTTGAAGGTATAACTGATGCTTGACAGAATCTGTAACCTTGAAGTGATCTGAACAAACATCTGTTAACTGTAAACAATTTAATATTCCTTTTCTCACATCAACTGAATCTACTAATTTACACAAAATGTTTTTTTGTTCAAATTTTCTTTTACAGCTAAGACGTTTTGAATATTGCAGACATGAACTAGTGTTGTCAAACCTAGTATTATCAAGTATAGGATATAAGTAAAATATTACTAATTAAATAGTTACTTTATTAAAAAAAAATCCTTTCTTAATATTACAAACAAACATCACTACAAGTAATCAGTAACAGTCCAAGATTGATACAGCTGTTCTGTATATTAACATTATAGACAAACATCATTATGAGCAATCAGTAACAGTCCAAGATTCATACAACTGTTCTGTATGTTAATATTAGAGACAAACATCATTATAAGTACTCAGTAATAATCCAACATTGATACAACTGTCCTGTATGTTAATACTGCACACAAACATCATTATAAAAGTAATCAGTAACAGTCCAAGATTCATACAACTATTTTATATGTTAATATTACAAACATCATTATACATAACCAGTAACAGTCCAAGATACATACAACTATTCTGTATGTTAATATTACAAACAAACACCATTATAAGTAATCAGTAACAGTCCAAGATTGATATAATTTCTCTATATTAACATTATACACTAAAACCACTATAAGTTAGTAAATTATACACACATTTAAGATTATAACGGATAGTATAGAAAATGTTAATTATTTATATTCACTGTCTTGAAATCAAAACTTGTAAGGTAATAAAGTGATTTACATATTTGGACCAGAAAAAATATTTTGGTCACTCTCCTCCAATAATCCTTCCACACTGTGGTCATTAATTTCTACAAACTGCTCCATTTTTTTGCTAAAGAAGTGCACTTCACCTGTGTTTACATCAAACCAAATTGCGTGAAGCCTTATCTTGTCTTGTAGCAGTAATGGTGTCAGAAATGCATGTGAAGTGACATTTTCAAGTTGCTGTAAACAATTTACCTGAAAACAATTACCATCTTATTATTACCACTGTAAAGTAAATTAAACAGTGTAAAAAGTGAGTGGTAAACCAGTTTAAACTATTTTAACAACATAATAAATACTGTAAAACAACAGAGTCCATAGAGAAAGAATCACTACTTTGAAACTCAATAATGCACAATTAGAAATATTTTAACAGTAGAAATAATAATAATTATGTATTTGTTATTATTATACAGTATTCATAAGAGAAGCTGAACAGAGAATGTAGAAGATACCTGAGATAACTTGTCAGCAAGACGAAACCTGTCGTCTGGATCAATGAATGCTCTAAATTTCTTTCTTGTATTTTTGTCAAAAAATTCTAAAGGTTTTTTAAAACTGTTCTTCTCCAGCTCTATATACCTCTGTAATGAATCCTCTCCATGCTGACACAGCCATCCATCTAGTAAACCTTTGGGCTTCACAAGTGTCTCCTCTTCATACATTCTGTACAACCTATTCATTGCCTATAAATAAGCAACTGATCTATAGAATACAGATTACATTCTTATTGGTCAAAACACATTCATGTGTGAGAATGCTTTCAATAAACAACAAGTAATTGGATGTTATATATCAGAGTCCATAGAGTCCAACTACTAATAATTAAGTACGTTGTAATAAATTATTTTTTAATATGCAAATAAGCATGTCCTGTGACAATCACAGCTGACGTAAGCTCATGATGGACTGCACCAGAAGTACAACTATTTGGCATTTCTTACTTCCTCTTACAATATTTGTATAACTCTAGAGCATCCAATGTGAATATTATTGTTGTTTCAGTAAAACTTTATATTTTATCTTTCATTTTCTCTACTTAAAACTAAGTGTACTTGTACTGGTTAATTCTTCTGACTTCATGGAGAAAGTTGTCAAGAAATACTTGCCAAATTACATAGTTATGCTTGCAATGTATCCAGTTAACTTGATTATTTTGATTACAAACATTTCCGTAACTAACCTGTTTCTTGTTTTTATATATTTTAATGATTTTTTAACAATAAGTAAAAATATACATAACAAGAAAGATGTGGTTCCATTGAAACCTTGTTTTTATAAATGTTTGTACTTTAATGATGTAAGCCTTTGTCTAAATTTTTGAAACATGGTTTCAGAAATTTTAATATCCAATTTAAAATACAAAAAAGAATGTTCTAAAATTAATTTCATTTATTTGACTTTCTAAAAAGTCAAGATTGAACTAAATGATCCATGCATTTAATCAAGTGATAACAAGACTTTGAAACTGGTTGTGTAGTGTAATTATATTCAGTATTATGCAATATTCTCTGTCTATTGGTGAAAAGTAATCCAGTATATGGTAAGGAACATTTCTGAGAATAGGATGTGCTTATTAGATATATCTATGTAATTCAGAAGCCTGGTGGTTACAAATAGAAATTTTAAGTTAAAGAAATCCATTGTATAAGTTTAAATTTCCAAGGTATGATAGGAGGAAGAACATTAAAATGGCTGCCAACTTCGAATGAAGTAACATGGTATACACAGCTGGAGAATGACAATTTATTGAATTATTTCCTGTTGATGCTGAAAAAATTAACATATATAATACTAAACTTGAAATATGAACCATGTTTGGTGTCAAATTCATAAATATACCTTGATATCAAAGTAATTTAATTAAGTTTTAAATGTAAATATAAATACATAAAATATGCTAAGGGTTATGATACTAACAACTTTCAACAAATAGAATCTTGTTTAAATTAATTATAGTTGTCATATAAAATTAAAAATAGAGGTCTATTTTTAATTTTGTGTAACACTACATTTTTATATAGTTTTTTATGGACTTTTGAGAATTATAAAGGTCTGTAATAAATGTATTTCAACAACACTATGTTTACTGTATCCACTGTTCACACATTTCACTCAAAACAAAACACTTCTGGCCAGTTGAGACAAAGCAAACACAGTAGTGGTTGGAAAGTTACTTATTTAAGCCATTTGTTACAATAACAAATCAATACTGAAAAAAAACAGCTAATAGTGAAAATGTACAACTGATTTAAAACATTTGATGACTAGAACTTGGTGAACAGGTAATACTGAAAACATTCAAACACATGTATTAAGTTGTCCACAAGTAAATGTCAGAATTCTCACAATGACATTTAGAAGCTGAATATTGAGTAACTTTTTGTTGGTTGATTGTTTTAATCCAACGTTTGTCTTTTATAAGGTGTCTTAATTCTCAGCTCTATTCAGAATATGTTTTGAAACTCCATGGCATCATCAACAGTGTAGATATACTAGATATCTATACCCTACAGTTATAATGATGACCACATACCGTGTAGATATACTAGCTATCTATACCCTACAGTTATAATGATGACACCACATACCGTGTAGACTTACTAGCTATCTATACCCTACAGTTATAATGATGACCACATACCGTGTAGATTTACTAGCTATCTATACCCTACAGTTATAATGATGACACCACATACCGTGTAGATTTACTAGCCATCTATACCCTACAGTTATAATGATGACCACATACCGCGTAGATTTACTAGCCATCTATACCCTACAGTTATAATGATGACCACATACCCGTAGATTTACTAGCCATCTATACCCTACAGTTATAATGATGACCACATACCAGTTATAATGATGACCACATGTAGATTTACTAGCCATCTATACCCTACAGTTATAATGATGACCACATACCGTGTAGATTTACTAGCCATCTATACCCTACAGTTATAATGATGACCACATACCGTGTAGATTTACTAGCCATCTATACCCTACAGTTATAATGATGACCACATACCGTGTAGATTTACTAGCCATCTATACCCTACAGTTATAATGATGACCACATACCGTGTAGATTTACTAGCCATCTAAACCCTACAGTTATAATGATGACCACATACCGTGTAGATTTACTAGCTATCTATACTCTACAGTTATAATGGTGACCACATACTGTGTAGATATACTAGCTATCTACACCCTACAGTTAAATTGGTGACCACATACTGTGTAGATATACTAGCTATCTATAACTTACAGTTATAATGGTGACCACATACTATGTAGATATACTAGTAATGTATACACTACATTTTATAATGATGACCACTTACTGTGTAGATATACTAGTAATGTATACACTACATTTTATAATGATGACCACTTACTGTGTAGATATACTAGTAATGTATACACTACATTTTATAATGATGACCACTTATTGTGTAGATATACTAGCTATGTATACCATACAGTTATAATCATGATATAACATGTTCATATAATAATCATTTGAATACCTTACAATCAGAATGACCGCATATCACAACGTGTCTAACATTAGTCAAGACACAGGCTAGTTCCATTGCTGCAGGTTCACTGCTGAAGTTGTTTTTTGATTGATGACTGGAACTGGGAACCAGATTTCCTGCATTTCGAACAACAAACATGTCTCCGACCTCTGTTTGTGTGAACTGAGAAGGTGATATTCGACTGTCCATACAGGTGACAAATATTGCTGAAGGCTGAAAAAGATATATAATAATTTCAATGAAATGTAGCAATACTTTGTAGTATTATATGGTTGTAGTATACAAAATACACACATATATATAGTATTTAAGATAAACTGGTGAAGAGGTCTGTTAATTACAAATACAACCATTCCATAATTAGAAGTATAACTGTATCAACCATTTTAAAACTTGGTGGGTGTTGCATCATGTATTTTAAAACTGGGTGGGTAGCATATCATATATTTTAGAATTGAGTGGGTGCTGAATTAATATCTTAAAATTGGGTGGATGCTACAGCTAGAATTTTAAAAATGAGTAGGTGCTATATTATCATTTTAAAATTTGATGGGAAGATAGTAACCACAAATATGTTGTTGAAAACATTTTATTTTTATAAAAAGTTATGCAATATTGCTAGTGAATGTAAAAGTAATTACATATAATTGACTGATAATAACAACTTAATGCTGTATATTGAAAGAAAATTGCACAGTAGGTTATACCAGTTATAAATAATACCAGTGATGTATTATATATAGAGAACCAGGAAACTCTTCACCAGTATATATATCACTAACCACATGTAACTTGTTGATAACATCTTTTTCATGCACGTGTAAGAAACATCTCCCAAGTTTAGTAATGTATCTACTCAACAAAATTATAATCAACTATACCAGCAAAAGGCTTTCAAGTACCATCTCTGCTGCAGATATTATAAATACATTCATTATAAAGTAACAGAGAAAATAAAAACATGAGTGCTATGATCCTACAGAATAAAATAACTAACAATTAACCCAAGCAAAACTGTTTCCAATGGACTAAAACCACAGCTAACTGCTACTATATATAAAATGCAAACCACTGTTTCCAGTGTGTCTTCCATGGACTAAACAATTAACCTGCAAGTCACAGCTAAGTCTCAGCTACTATATCTGCTCTCGGTTCAATAAGAAAACTTCATAATCAACTGAACAACTAAAACAACATAAATATTGTCTTTACTCTCAGCACTAGATGTGTTCTCATAGTGACGAAAGAAGCTTGACTGACTCAAAACTAACATCTCTTCCAGTAGAATGGAAGTAGTTACGACAGGATTGTGAATTTTATGAACACAAAGAATAGTCATTCTATGGTTTTTTGTTCCTGATGCAGAACCAGTGTGTACGCACGTCACAACTATTCGCTCCTGATGCAGAACCAGTTTGTATGCACGTCACAGCTATTCGCTCCTGATGCAGAACCAGTGTATGCTCGTCACAGCTATTCGCTCCTGATGCAGAACCAGTGTATGCTCGTCACAGCTATTCACTCCTGATGCAGAACCAGTGTATGCTCGTCACAGCTATTCACTCCTGATGCAGAACCAGTGTATGCTCGTCACAGCTATTCACTCCTGATGCAGAACCAGTGTATGCTGCAGAACCACAAAGCTATTCACTCCTGATGCAGAACCAGTGTATGCTCAGTGTATGCTCACAGCTATTCACTCCTGATGCAGAACCAGTGTATGCTCGTCACAGCTATTCACTCCTGATGCAGAACCAGTGTATGCTCGTCACAGCTATTCACTCCTGATGCAGAACCAGTGTATGCTCGTCACAGCTATTCACTCCTGATGCAGAACCAGTGTATGCTCGTCACAGCTATTCACTCCTGATGCAGAACCAGTGTATGCTCGCTCACAGCTATTCACTCCTGATGCAGAACCAGTGTATGCTCGTCACAGCTATTCACTCCTGATGCAGAACCAGTGTATGCTCGTCACAGCTATTCACTCCTGATGCAGAACCAGTGTATGCTCGTCACAGCTATTCACTCCTGATGCAGAACCAGTGTATGCTCGTCACAGCTATTCACTCCTGATGCAGAACCAGTGTATGCTCGTCACAGCTATTCACTCCTGATGCAGAACCAGTGTATGCTCGTCACAGCTATTCACTCCTGATGCAGAACCAGTGTATGCTCGTCACAGCTATTCACTCCTGATGCAGAACCAGTGTATGCTCGTCAAAGCTATTCACTCCTAATGCAGAACCAGTGTATGCTCGACAAAGCTATTCACTCCTAATGCAGAACCAGTGTATGCTCACAAAGCTATTCACTCCTAATGCAGAACCAGTGTATGCTCACAAAGCTATTCACTCCTAATGCAGAACCAGTGTATGCTCGTCAAAGCTATTCACTCCTAATGCAGAACCAGTGTATGCTCGTCAAAGCTATTCACTCCTAATGCAGAACCAGTGTATGCTCGTCAAAGCTATTCACTCCTAATGCAGAACCAGTGTATGCTCGACAAAGTTATTCACTCCTAATGCAGAACCAGTGTATGCTCGTCAAAGCTATTCACTCCTAATGCAGAACCAGTGTATGCTCGTCAAAGCTATTCACCCTAATGCAGAACCAGTGTATGCTCACAAAGTTATTCACTCCTAATGCAGAACCAGTGTATGCTCACAAAGTTATTCACTCCTAATGCAGAACCAGTGTATGCTCGACAAAGTTATTCACTCCTAATGCAGAACCAGTGTATGCTCGTCAAAGTTATTCACTCCTAATGCAGAACCAGTGTATGCTCGTCACAGTTATTCACTCCTAATGCAGAACCATGTAGGCATGTCGCAGCTCATTGACAAAAATACTATAAGATTCCAAATAATGATAGGGCCCTGAATAATAGTACAGAATAGACAAATTGCAAATTTCTAATAATAGTACAATCCTGAATAATAATACAGGATGGAAAATGGAGGCTTTTCTAACTCCATATTTCATGTCATGTGATCTTCCACGTGGTTGGCAAGGGCGTAAAGAAACATGCACACAGTTTTATAAATTTAATCTTCACTGGTAATAAAATAAATGTGCTGTAATGTTAATTATATGAGCTATTTACACAAAGTGGTTAGTTACGGACTGGTAATCTGCCAATTCCCCTCACGTTCAATAGAAATGCTTTTACTTTAAGCTTCAAATATGCCAAAGCCTACATGTTGCTTTATGACATGGCTCTAGACAGGTTACAGAGTGCTATAAGTACACGGTTTAGCCCACACTTGCTTGACTCGCAGTGACTAGAGTGAGTGATAATCTCTATGAAAGCAAGGTGGCCAAGATTCCTCTCAAGTAAGTGATATCGGCAGATTTCCCTGCCTTATAGATTAAAATTTAATAAATGTCCTGAATAGGTATTATATGGTGTGGAAAAGCACCTGAACATATATAATAGTACATGTACAATTATTTCAGATCTATAATACCCATACTTAACTCAGAACCAGTTTACTGATGTCACAGCTAAATGACATCATTTAGTCATCCATTCCTAATCTAGAACTAGTATAAGAATATCACAGCTCAGTGACACAACCATCCATTCCTCACTCTGAGCCACTATAGACATGTCACAGCTAGGTAACATATTCATCTAATCTTAGACCAGAAACATGGGTTTTTTCTGAGTAATAGGTGACAATATCTTAAAAGTGTGTAGGTACTACAACAACATTCATTTATAGTTCCAATCACTATGATGAGCATGAAACCCACTGAGTTTTGTTCAAACTTAATACCGTACTAATTTAGAGGCCAGATGACTGAAGAGGTAAAATGATCACAAGTTAAACAGTCCTACCTTGTGGTCTGGGTATGAAGAAACAGCACGTGGAAGGAAGGGTAATATTTTTTAATGATCTAGGCTACAGTCATAAGCCATCAAACACACCAAGTACATTAGAAGGCTAGATTCTATCAGATGGCATCGTAAAGTGTTTGGTGGTCCTAGTAAGAAGAATAACGACACACCTAGATTGTGATGATTTCTCATTAATCAAGTCCTAAAGTATGTAAAAGCATTACCACACCTATGGCCAAATGAAAACTGAACTCATCCAAGGTTTTCGATTGTTAATCACCATCTGTATCTTTTATGCCTAAGCTCATCAAATCCTCTAGTGAGAATATTAAAGATCACCTTGTGTTCATATTTTCTAGATACATGTTGTATGTGTTCTTTACTGGGTTTCTTGGTGGTTGAGTTTGTACAGTTAAAATTACAACTAGCTCATTCAGATTCCTACACCATAGTTTACGTTTTATGTCTAAATGTCTGTTTTTCTACTTGAAACATGAGGAAATCCTGAAAAGGCAAGGCTGTAATTATATTTCAAACCAGTGAAAACAGAGAGATAAAGAGTTAAAAGTTTATACCTGAAAAAAAAAATCAGAGCCATTCTATAAATTGCTATGAGATAACAAAGAAATTCAGAGCCATTCTATGATCCGTTACAATACTCAGAGCCTTTCTACAAGGTGTTATAATGTGGCTAAGAAATACTCAGAGCCTTTCTACAGGCTGTTACAATGTAGCTGAAAAACATTCAGAGCAGTTCTACAAGGTGTTATGATGTGGCTAAGAAATACTCGGAGCCATTTTACAGGCTGTCATGATGTAACTAAAATGTTTGTTATATTTTTAGGTTAAGAAAAACTATTGTTAAATAAAGATATATGGCAATTAATGGCTCCATTATTTACTCATCAACTATACAGTATTCCTCTAGCCCTAGTTTTCGCAACAAGGAAGCAAAAAAGGATAGTGACAAGTGCTATCAGCAAATTACCTTCACACTGGTCAGTAGTTTGTCATCAAAAGTAAGGTAAAAAAAAAAGATAAGTAGCAGGTGTTGTCATAGTCGACTTTCCCTTCAGTCTACAGCTCCCCACCATCTAAAAATAAAAGGGTGGCCATGGCTGACTTTCTTCTAGTCAGGAGGTCACCACCATCAATGCCAACAGAAGCCCACTAGTTTTCACAAGCTGTGAAAAATGAAATTATGTTCCTTTCCAAAGTTATCTTCACACTAAGATGTTTATATATGATAATCATACATCACAGAAAGAATACTATTCTTTACAGTAACTTATCCCTCCAAATATCTTTAAAGTTATTTGGGTATATTCTGTTCTTTTGAAAGGTATTTTTTTTAATTTAAATTTTCCATAAGTGTTTTTTTTTTCAGTTATTTTTACCCTAAGAGTTATGTAACTCTCCTGGAAACAACTTCTTATATTTACTTGTAATAACCTTTGCTAAGGATACTTCTAAAAGAACTTCCCACATTCATTTTCTGGTATCTTAAAAATTTACAATGTGTAAAACAGTAATTAATATAACTATACTAACATCAAATGGACTTTTCTGTATTATACTTTTATAAACACAACCATAAATATGAAATTAGAAGAGTGAATTGATAAAATAAAACAGAAAATATATACACACACATTATATATACATATATAACCAATACACATACAAGCTTATACCTGTGAATGCCATATATACAGGGTGGCCCGTAAGTCCCTACCCATCCATATGTTATGTTACATTCAATTACTCATGTATTATAAATTTTTTTTTTTTTTTTTTTTTCAGAGAAATATGGCCGATGTAAGCTCATTTACACGTGAAGAGCGTATTGTGACAAGTACATGGATACATGAGCGCAAGAATACTGGTGACACCACACAGATACACTGTATACATAAGATACAGGGATGGGTAGGGACTTACGAGCTACCCTGTATATACATAACCAATACACAAACAAGTTTACACCTGTTAATGTTTTGCATAATATTTCATACTGTGTTTACCATAAGTTACGAGTCGAGAAAAATTAATTTCCAATCCAATCAAAATTTCTTAAAAAGCTGTATATTAATTAACTTAGTAAATATTAATATACAAATGCAATTACCATTATAAATGTGGCCCGGCATGGCCTAGCGCGTAAGGCGTGCGACTCGTAATCTGAGGGTCGCGGGTTCGAGCCCGCGTCGCGCTAAACATGCTCGCCCTTCCAGCCGTTGGGGTGTATAATGTGACGGTCAATCCCACTATTCGTTGGTTAAAGAGTAGCCCAAGAGTTGGCGGTGGGTGGTGATGACTAGCTGTCTTACACTGCTAGCACAGATAGCCCTCGAGTAGCTTTGTGAGAAATTCCCAAACAAACAAACAAACAAAACCATTATAAAACACACGACTATGCTTTATTGCTAATCGTGCATTTCTAATAAATCCTATATAACGTCAAAATTCTTTAAGTTAAAAAAAAACAAACCATAATTTTTAAATAGATACTTACACGTGGGGATGAATTATACACTTCTTTTATGTGCTGAAATTTTTGTAGCATACTAGAATGACATGAGCTTTTACGATATTTTACAATGCCACGAAGTATCGTTTCCAATCCCATGACGAAAATGTTTCTGCAGTTTTTCACAATTAACAGTTACCAATACTGAAATACAAGTAGTATTACTGATCAAACTACAACATTAGGCATATTGGTTTAATTTATTCCACAAACGTACAGCTAAGAAAGATATCAACCAAGTGGTATCCACTTGTGTTTCTATCAAAATTATATGATTTATAGTGATAGCTTTGATTATATACATATATATAGATACATGAAATATTAGAGTGAGAGTTAAAAATTTCACTTTAACTTTAGAATACACTTCCCTAATTTATCATTTTTAGTGCTTGTTGGAGAAAAAATATTCTTTGAAACACAAATTACGGAACACAACTTAAAATATACTCCACTTTCAGCCTCAAATCCCTTCAGAGTAATACAATTCACACAACCAGTAGTCACTCGGTTGGAAATATGAAAACGCGAAATAATAAAAGTCACGACAAATATCCATAAAATTACCCGTAAATTTATATTCTAAAGAGTGATGACCTTCGAAATCGCGTAGCCAGTCAGAAAATGTGTAAAAAAGAAAAAAAAAACAGAAGAAACTATTATTCCACATATTTGTATATGTAATTCATTAGTACTATTTATTTATCATAATAAATTTTACTTTTGGACATCACAGTATAGTTGGCTTCCGAACATAGGAACACCTCTTGGGCAATTTCATCATGGTTGGAAACAGGCACAACAGAAAATTTCAAGGAATCTGTTCTTGTTGTTATTATTACAGACATTTTAAAACTCTTAAATGTATTTAAAATCTCAATTTGCAATTATGTGTATGTATATTTAAATATTTATATGTATTTATTAATTCTTTAGAAGATCACATTGTCATATGTAGCCTGTTGATTAAGGCACTCGACTTGCAATCTGGTTTGTTTGGTTTGGTCTGAATTTCGCGCAAAGCTACTCAAGGGCTATCTACGCTAACCGTCCCTAATTTAGCAGTGTAAGACTAGAGGGAAGGCAGCTAGTCATCACCACCCACCGCCAACTCTTGGACTACTCTTTCACCAACGAATAGGGGATTGACGGTAACATTATAACGCCCGTACGGCTGAAAGGGCAAGCATGTTTGGTGTGACGGGAATTTGAACCCGCGAACCTTGGATTACGAGTCAAGTGCTTTAACCACCTGGCCACACCGCGCGACTCGCAATCTGAGAGTAGTGAGTTGGAAGTTCAGTCACCCAACATGCTTACCTATTCTGCCGTGGACGCTTTATAAGTTATTTCAAGAATGGCGGTGTTAATTAGCTACTTTCCTTCTAGTCTGTCACTGCTAAATTATGTACGACTAGTGCAAATAACCTTCTTATAGGTTTTCATGATATTTGAAACAGACCACCCTCATCTATCTTCGTATTTCGGATATACATATAATATGTTTGAATGTGGTAATCATAATTTCTCTTTCAGGGTATTTACTATTTAGAACAGGGGTGGGTAACTCCGTGGACAGTAGATAGCACATTTGTGGCCAGCTCGAGTTTAGAAATCAACTTTTTCCATCATTTATTTTTTATCACAGATTTGGTTATCAGCAACCGCACTGCCTCACGTCATCGTTAATGTCGCAAGTTTCATCACTGCCACAGACTCCGCTCATTTTGTAATGTCAGTCTAGTTCAGATGTTTGATATCGAGTGCTCGTTGTTTTGCATGCGCTTGCAAACATATATTTATTGTGCAACTTTCAAGTGTTTAAATATATTTTGTTTTTAATCTCATAATATGGATAAGTGGATAATTCGAAAACGGAAGAATCCAGATGATGGTCAACACTCAGAAAATAAATACAATTAAACTGATTCTGTCATTACCGCCGAAAAGATAATGGCGCGTGACTGGAAAACGTGAAACGAGAATTTAATGTAAGTTGGGAGTTGAAATTTGCAGCGATTGAAGTAAATAATTAATAACGTGTCTTTTGTTTAACAAAGTGTTTAGGAATAATAAAGTAAACAACCTTAAGCAACACTTTAACAATTTTCACAACGAATTTCATGTAAAATGTCCAGCTGATAGCAAAAATCGTATAAATGAAATTAGCCTTCTGAAAACATGACTTCATGAACAAAACAAAGGCTTAAAAAGATTTTTATCATCAATAGAACTAGTCAATTAAGCTAGCTATAAAACATCTTAGATTCTAGCTAAAAAAAAATCATTTTCTGATGCTAAACTAGCAAAAGAAATATTGATTACGGTCATTGAAACTCTGTTGGAGAATTATGATATTTTTCAAAAGGTAAATAATTTGCAATTAAGTCGAAGAACAATTGTCCGCAGAATGCTAGAGTTAGGGAAAGATATAGAAAATCAGTTGCTTGAACAACTAAAAGACTGTATTTTTCTTTAGGACTAGATGAGTCAACACACGTTAGTGACACTGCACAGTTGATATTTTGGGTTAGATATGTAACTTCAGATCTTCAAGTGAGGGAAGAAATACTTGGCCTTTGTGGATTACAAGATCGAACGTGTGGAAAAAAGATCATTGAAACGTTTCTTGAAATGTCAAAAAATTCAATATCGATTTAAACAAACTAGTTTATGTCACAACAGATGGTGCTCCTGCCATGAATGGGGTGAAATTAGGATTTGTTTCTCTTTTGAAACAGCATTTAATTGAAAATAATGTGAATTCCATGCTGCCATCTTTCCATTGCATTTTGCATCAGGAAAGTTTATGTGCTCAGATGTCCAAAAGTGATGAAAAGAAAAATCTGATGGATATTGCTGTAAAAATTGTGAATTATATTAGAAGTGGAAGCTCTCTCATCCATTGATACTTTGTTGAGTCTCTGAAGAAGAGCAATGACTGTACTTTTAATGATCTTACTAATTTTGCAAACGTAAGGTAGTTAAGTAGAGGAAAAGTCTTGGAATGATTTACTTCATTATTTTCTCAAATAAAAGAGTATCTTGTTGAAAAAGGTAACATTGAAAATCTCCCTGAAATCGAAACTTTGTCATGACAATGTTCTTTGTACTTTTTGTGCAACATGATGGCTCACTTGAATAATTTAAATACAAAGCTTTAGGAAAGAGGTAAAATAACAAGCGAGCAGTCACAGTCTATTCATGAATTTCAATTAAAGCCAAACCTTCTTGTGGAACAATTACAAAAGAATGATTTGACACATTTTGCAAAGTTGAAAAAAAGACTATGATTTCTCTGATGCTAAAGATGATCTCTATGTAAACTGGATCAAAAATCTATGTCAAAAATTTAAATCGCGTTTCTCCGAATTCAAAAAATTGAAATTGATATTTGAATTTTTGCATGATCCATTTCAATTTGACTTTGGAAATTTCAGTAAGAAAATTACATTTTTTCTGTCTTTGGTAAGTGTGGATTAGAAGACGAGATGCTTACCCTGTCAGGTAACTACATCGAAACATCGGAAAATGCATTGAATGTCACTTACTCTAGTGTGGGTTGAGCTGTTCTACGAAGGTTGGTTGTTCTTGATAGATCATAAAAGACGTAGGTAGTTTCGATTTATAGAAACTGCAGAATGTGAAAGTGCTGTCTCGGCAATGGTGCACGAAGTAGACCGTAAACGGCAGGTGTGTCTCTAGCCACGCATTAGCGTAGAGAAAGGTATTTCTACTCGCCGTAGGAGCAGGAAAAGTACGCCGAAAGACAAAAAGTACCTGGTTGATTCTGCCAGTAGTCATATGCTTGTCCCATAGATTAAGCCATGCATGTCTAAGTACATGCCGAAATAAGGTGAAACCGCGAATGGCTCATTATCCAGCCGTTGTTCCTTAGATCGTACTTTCCTACTTGAATAACTGTGGTAATTCTAGAGCTAATACATGCAACAAAGCTCCGACTTCACGGGACGAGCGCATTTATTAGACCAAGACCAATCGAACCTCAGTCCGCAAATAATGGTGACTCTGGATAATTTTTGGCACCGGCGACGCATCTTTCAAGTGTCTGCTTTATCGACTGTCGATGGTAGGTTGTGCGTAAAAAAGGTCTCGTGTTTTATTAGTTTGTATTATATAAAAGTAATTATAATAACAAGTCTAGTTGCACAATTTGATAAACGGATAATTTTAATGTTTTATTCCTACACTATCAACACGATTAGAAAACCACTTTAGTAGAACCATAATGGCATCACTGTGATTTAACTTCAAAGTAACTCGTAGGATGCTGTAGTCTGCAGAATTGTGTATACCATGTTCCCAGTGGATTGGATCAATATCTCACATGTTAGTAAAAAATAATCCGTGTTACATTCATAATATAGCACATATTACAGACAATATTGTATAATTAATGAATCTTCTGAACAAGTAACATCTAGCAAAGTAATTCACGAAAGAAACAGAAAACAGAAGAAATATACCATTGATACGTGCAATGATCTTTATATTCCACACGAAATCCACAGTCACCGGTAAGTACCTGTAGATTAATAGTAGATCAAAGCAGCACAGAATAAAGACGAGGTCCAAAGACTGCCTATTCTCCAGAACTAACAACGCTCATGAAAGTGAAGATGCTAAGAAAAAGGTAAACAAAAAAGTTCTATCAGAGAGATTGTGGCTCGCTATTCTGATAAATGAGTATTCCACATTTAAAGACAGCAATTTCAAAATTATTTTCCATGTGGGTGTGCGAGTTAACATTTGCTACGCTAGATTTTCCGAGGTCTAGATACAGATCACTGCTTACTTACATAAATTTAGAGGCAGAACTAAGATGCTCATCGAGCGTAGATATTAAGCCTATTTCACGAAACTTGTTGATGAAAACCCCCACCAATTTTCACATTGAAGGTTAATTGAAATTCAATAATTTTGATTAAACTAACATATTTTATTTTTTTTAATAGTGTGATGACCACATACCGTGTAGATATACTAGATATCTGTACCCTACAGTTATAATGATAACCACATACTATGTAGATACAATAGTAATGTATACACTACATTTTATAATGATGACCACTTACTGTGTAGATATACTAGCAATGTATACCATACAGTTATAATCATGATATAACATGTTCATATAATAATCATTTGAATACCTTACGATCAGAATGACCGCATATCACAACGTGTCTAACATTAGTCAAGACACAGGCTAGTTCCATTGCTGCAGGTTCACTGCTGAAGTAGTTTTTTGATTGATGACTGGAACTGGGAACCAGATTTCCTGCATTTCGAACAACAAACATGTCTCCGACCTCTGTTTGTGTGAACTGAGAAGGTGATATTCGACTGTCCATACAGGTGACAAATATTGCTGAAGGCTGAAAAAGATATATAATAATTTTAATGAAATGTAGCAATACTTTGTAGTATTATATGGTTGTAGTATACAAAATACACATATGTACAGTATTTAAGATAAGCTGGTGAAGAGGTCAGTTAATTACAAATACAACCATTCCATAATTAGAAGTATAACTGTATCAACCATTTTAAAACTTAGTGGGTGTTACATCATGTATTTTAAAACTGGGTGGGTAGCATATCATATATTTTAGAATTGAGTGGGTGCTGAATTAATATCTTAAAACTGGGTGGATGCTACAGCTAGAATTTTAAAAATGAGTAGGTGCTATATTATCATTTTAAAACTTGGTGGGAAGATAGTAACCACAAATATGTTGTTAAAAACATTTTATTTTTATAAAAAGTTATGCAATATTGCTAGTGAATGTAAAAGTAATTACATATAACTGACTGATAATAACATCTTAATGCTGTATATTGAAAGAAAATTGTGCAGTGGAAGTAACGCTACCCACAATGTATTATATATAGAGAACCAGGAAACTCTTCACCAGTATATATATCACTAACCATATATAACTTGTTGATAACTTATTATTATTCTGAATAATAGTACAGAATAGACAAATTGCAAATTTCTAATAATAGTACAATCCTGAATAATAATACAGGATGGAAAATGAAGGCTTTTCTAACTCCATATTTCATGTCATGTGATCTTCCACGTGGTTGGCAAGGGCGTAAAGAAACATGCACACAGTTTTATAAATTTAATCTTCACTGGTAATAAAATAAGTGTGCTGTAATGTTAATTATATGAGCTATTTACACAAACTGGTTAGTTACGGACTGGTAATCTGCCAATTCCCCTCACGTTCAATAGAAATGCTTCTACTTTAAGCTTCAAATATGCCAAAGCCTACATGCTGCTTTATTACATGGCTCTAAAACAGGTTACAGAGTGCTATAAGTACACGGTTTAGCCCACACTTGCTTGACTCGCAATGACTAGAGTGAGTGATAATCTCTATGAAAGCAAGGTGGCCAAGATTCCTCTCAAGTAAGTGATATCGGCAGATTTCCCTGCCTTATAGATTAAAATTTAATAAATGTCCTGAATAGGTATTATATGGTGTGGAAAAGCACCTGAACATATATAATAGTACAGGTACAATTATTTCAGATCTATAATACCCATACTTAACTCAGAACCAATATACTGATGTCACAGCTAAATGGTATAGTCATCCATTCCTAATCTAGAACTAGTATAAGAATATCACAGCTCAGTGACACAACCATCCATTCCTCACTCTGAGCCACTATAGACATGTCACAGCTAGGTAACATATTCATCTAATCTTAGACCAGAAACATGGGTTTTTTCTGAGTAATAGGTGACAATATCTTAAATGTGTGTAGGTACTACAACAACATTCATTTATAGTTCCAATCACTATGATGAGCATGAAACCCACTGAGTTTTGTCCAAACTTAATACCGTACTAATTTAGAGGCCAGATGACTGAAGAGGTAAAATGATCACAAGTTAAACAGTCCTACCTTGTGGTCTGGGTATGAAGAAACAGCACGTGGAAGAAAGGGTAATATTTTTTAATGATCTCGGCTACAGTCATAAGCCATCAAACACACCAAGTACATAAGAAGGCTAGATTCTCTCAGATGGCATCGTAAAGTGTTTGGTGGTCCTAGTAAGAAGAATACCGACACACCTAGATTGTGATGATTTCTCATTAATCAAGTCCTAAAGTATGTAAAAGCATTACCACACCTATGGCCAAATGAAAACTGAACTCATCCAAGGTTTTCGATTGTTAATCACCATCTGTATCTTTTATGCCTAAGCTCATCAAATCCTCTAGTGAGAATATTAAAGATCACCTAGAAAATATAGATGTATATTTTCTAGATACATGTTGTATGTGTTCTTTACTGGGTTTCTTGGTGGTTGACGAGCTAGTATTTAGGCTAATTTCATGACGTTCACATTTTCCCTATTAAATGCTAATTTTTTTTTCCCTTTTCTTATTTTCATCTTTCGAAGCTCTACTCAAATGAGTGGTTGAATCTAACAACGCAAAATGCATATTTTTTCTTTATGATCATTGGCCTTACGATTTTGGTCAGCAGTGTATGTATATATAGATAGATAGATATAGATATACAGACGTTATATATACATATGTAACCAAGAAATATACACGTTTATACCTGTGAATGTCTTGTGTGTATATATTTATGTATATATAGTTAGATATAGATATATAGTCATTATATATACATATATAAGTGATAAATATATATGTTTATACCTGTGAATATGTCTTATATATAGAGAGGTAGATATAGATATATAGACATTATATATATAACATGTCTTATATAAAGTGAGATAGATATAGATATATACACAATTATATATATATAACCGATACACATACAAGTTTACACCTGCTAATATGTTTTAATATAAATACACTACATGGTGAAAAGTATGTGGACACCACTTCTAATTATGGGTTCGGATATTTCAGCCACACCCAGTGCTAACAGGTGCATAAAATCAAACATACAGCCATGCAATCTCAATAAACAAACATTAGCAGAAGAATGTGTTGTACTGAAGAGCTATGTGACTTTCAACGTGGGAGTCATAGGATGCCACCTTTCCAACAAGTCAGTTCGTCAAATATCTGCCTTGCTAGAGCTGTTCCGGTCAACTGTAAGTGCTGTTATTGTGAAGTTGAAAGGTCTAGGAGCAACAACAGCTCAGCCACGAAGCGGTAGACCACAGAAGCTCACGGAACGGGACCGCCGACTGCTGCGCAAAAATCGTCTGTCCACAGTTGCAACACTCACCGAGTACCAAACTGCCTCTGGAAGTAACATAAGCACAAGAACTGTTCGTTAGAAGCTTCATGAAATGGGTTTCTATGGCCAAGCAGCTACACACAAGCCTAAGATCATCATTCGGTGCAATGCCAAGCGCCGAATGGATTGGTGTAAAGCACGCCGCCATTGGACTCTAGTGTAGTAGAAACGCGTTCTTTGGAGTAATGAATTACGCTTCACTATCTGACAGTCTGACGGATGAATCTGGGTTTGACGGATGCCAGACGAACGCTACCTGCCTGAATGCATAGTGCCAACTGTAAAATTTTGTGAGGGAGGAATAATGGTCTGGTGCTGTTTCTCATGGTTTGTGTTAGGCTCTTTAGTTCCAGTAAAGAGAGGTCTTAATGCTACAGCATGCAATGACATTCTAGAGAATTGTGTGCTTCCAACTTTGTGGCAACAGTTTGGGCAAGGCCCTTTTACGTTTCAGCATGACATTGTCCCCGTGCACAAAGCAAGGTCCATAAAGAAATGGTTTGCCGAGGTTACTGTAGAAGAACTTGACTGACCTGCACAAAGTTCTGACTGCAACCCTATCGAACACTCTTGGGATGAACTGGAACGTCGACTGCGAACCAGGCCTTCTCGTCCGACCTCACTAATGCGTGTGTGTTTGTGTGTTTTTGGTATAGCAAAGCCACAAAGGGCTATCTGCTCAGCCCATCGAGGGGAATCGAACCCCTGATTTTAGCGTTGTAAATCCGGAGACATACCGCTGTACTAGCGGGGGGCCTCACTAATGCTCTTGTGGCTGAATAAGAGCGAGTCTCCGCAGCTGTGTTCCAAAATCTAGTGAAAAACCTTCCCATAAGAGTGGAAGCTGTTATAATAGCAGAGGGAGGACCAACTTCATATTCATGCCCATGGTTTTGGAATGAGATGTTCAACAAGCACATACGGGTGTCGGGTGTCCACATACTTTTGGTCATATAGTAGTATATATTTTAGTGAAAATTAATACATTTTAATCACAAGGAAGAACTGCGTAAAAAAACTGCAAATCCAAACCTCTGACTAATTATATTAGTTCGTAATAACTTAAAATAAGAAGCTGAAACAAAAGGATTTAAAACAAAAAAACGATGAAATAATCGTGAAGATCCCAGGGTACAAACTATAATGTGGGATAAAAAATGTACTTTAGGTTTTGGAGGTGACTGTGGAAGCAGGTTTGCATCTTTACTATTATAAAAATATATTTATTGAAAACTAGACAAATCCATATGTTTTTAATCCTTACTTACAGATATATAGATGATTTAATTCGTATAAATAATCCTGAAATAAATAATGTTGTCAACACTATTTATTCAGCAGAATTCAGTATCTAATACAGATACACATTATTTAGATTTAGAAATTAAAATAATTGATAATGACATCAATGTAAATATTTTTGACAAAAGAAAAAAAATTTTTCATTCAATTTATGGTTTACCCTATTTTAATAGTAATGTACCATACCATTCTGTTATAAATGTTATATGTTCCCAAGTATTTATTTTTTGTAAAATTTGTAATAAATTAGAATATTCTATCAGTAATGTTGAAATAGTGATACAAAAATGAATAGTTTATGGATTTAATAAAGGAACTATAAATAAAATTATTAAATTATTCTGTAATAAATATAATGAAATAAAAATTCGACAAATTTTACTTACAATTTCTAATAATTATTTTTAGTTATGAATAAGGCCGTACTTTATTCGGATGTACATCTTGCCGCATATAAAGGCTTGTTTTGAACATAATAGTCATATTAGGTGTTGTGAACAGGAAGTGGTTGGGAATTATATTAATGTGTTTGAATAGGACTTTCATACTGGTATAATCCGTTTGCTGTGCTGTTAGTTATGCCTTTCTACCATATTGGGGGCTGGAATGCTAATTTTTTCAACTTACTTACCGCAAAATGGTAGTACTTTCTTTTCTTGTTTTTATTTTATTTTATTTTTTTGCTTCATTACTTGGGAGAGTAACCATCTTCTCACAACTGTTTGCAGGCAGTGAAGGATGAAATAGATGCGGAACGTTGCGAGCTTGAACTTTCCTAATTTCAATTTCTAAATCTATTGCTACACTTTTTTATTTCATATGTGAGACCCGGTGAACTGAGGTTAAGACTAATAGACGCTGTATCCCCATCCTAATGTGGGTCCTACTTTCTTTGCCACCTCCAGAACCTAAGGTACATTTTATAATCTCTCATTATAGCTTGTACCCTTGCATATTTTCAGTTAGTACAGCGTGTCTGTTTATTTTTGGTTTGGCTTGTTCATAAATTATAACAAATTAATACATATGTGTATACACACAATATTCTTTATTGTGTTTATTATAAATTGTGAGTAGGGAAAAATTAATGTCTAGTCAAATTCAATTTTCTTAAAAAGCTGTATATTAATTAAGTAAATACTGATATATCAATTGAACTACCCTTATAATACACACGACTATGCTTTATTACTAAGCGCATTTCTGATAAATCCTACGTACAGCTAAAATATCTATTAAGTTGTATCTGCTTATGATTTCTGTTAAAATTATGTAATTTATGACTGCTTTGATTTTATACATGCATATATGTATGAAACATTCGAGTGAGATTTAGAAATTACACTTTCTGAATTTGTAGCTTGTAGTGCTAGTTGAAGAGTATATGTTATTTGCAAATCAAACTCTATTTTAAATATGTTCCAACTTTTAGCCTCGCATCCCTTCGGGATAACAGGTGTATAAATACGGACTTATAAATTCACACAACCAATAGTCACTCGGTTGGAAATAGAAAAACGTGAAACAATAAAATTACGTGTCAATTTATTTTCTAAGGAGTGACGACTTTCGAAATCGCGCCACCACTCGGAAAAATATGTAAATGAAAAAAACCCAAAAGAAGCTTGTTTGTTATATGTAATTCATTAGCATTATTTATTTATCATTATAACTTTTTTTACTTTTAGACATCAGGCTATAATTCTTCGTAACATACGAGCGCCACGTCGGCTTTTCCATCATAGTCTGGAAACGGGTACAACAGAAAATTCTAAGGAATTTGTTATTATAGACATATTTTAAACTTTTAAATATGTTTAAAATCTCAATTTACAGTAATGTGTATGTATATTTCAATATTTATATGTATTTATTAAGCTCTAGAAGATCACATCGCCATGTGCGGTCTATCGGTTAAGGCACTCGACTTGCAATCTGAGAATTGCGAATTCCGTCACCCAACATGCTTGCTTATTCTACCGTGGGCGCTTTATAAGGTATTTCGAGAATTGCAGTTAATTAGCTACTTCCCTTCTAGTCTGTCACTACTAAATTATGAACGACTAAGGCAAATAACCTTCTTACAGGTTTGCATGATATTTGAAACAAACCACCCACATCTTTCAGGTATACATATATAATATATTTGAATATGGTAATCGTGATTTCTTTTTCACGGGATTTACTATTTAAAGTGTTTAGGTGCGTAAGTTGTCTTGTGGAAAATTTATTATTGAAGCTTTGGCATACGTTTCACTGAACAAATTTAAAATAATGTTGTGCATGTCGTTACTGGGTACTTTAAAATAATCCAATATCTAGTAAACGCTAGCACATTTATTTTATTTCTTTCTTAACGTTTTTAAAAGGTTGAGCATTGTGGAATTTGTGCACCACGTTTACAAATGACAATGAGTTTACTACATTAATGTGAAGAATTAATTCATTTATATCATTTTAGGTGGAAACAAAACCACACTGATTGGCTCACTCTACCATCTCGAAACAACTCTGTTATCCTAAAGTTATGTTTAACCTATCCTCAAATATGCTAGAAAATCTGATGTCAAATTCCCTAGAACGTTCTAGATGTATTTGATCTTAACTTAGTCATTATGATCCCCATCTCTCTTTCTCTCTTTAATACTTACAAATAACGCTTATGATTTCCCCATATTGTGGATTGTGAAGTCCGATAAATAGCCCTAATACAATAATTAAATAAACAAAACTCTAAACTGTCCATTTCACGAAATGTTTGATGGTTTACTCTTTCGAAGATCATGGTATGTAAGAGACCCAACGATGTTTCATCTTTTGTTACTGATTGCCTTGTGCTTGAGTGAGTCCATTTACAGCTCCATTCTTAAAGATTCTGTGGTTGGTTTGGTGTTTTATGGCTCAAAGCAACTAGGCTATCTGCGCCATGATTCTATGGAAGTAGTCTTGAGAGGAGCTCTAATCCAATCCACAAATTGATATTCCACCAACAGGTTATTCTTTATAGTAACCCAATTGGTAATTTCTCGCTAACATGCTTTCAATGGGTCTGGAACGGTCAGGTGGTTAGTGGAACTTTAGGGTCGCGGGTTCGAATCCCCGCCCACCAAACATGCTTGCCTCTTCAGCCGTGGGGAGTTAATAGTGATGGCAAATTCCACTATTCGTTGGTAAAAAGAGTAACCCCAAAGTTGGCAATGGGTGGCGATAACTAGCTGCCTTCCCTTCAGTATTTCGTTGCTAAATTAGGTATGACTGGTGCAGGTAGCCCTCGAATAACTTTACGCAATATTCAAACCAAACTAAACTCATGCTTCTAAATATGAATACAGTGAATTAACTTGTGCCTGAAATGCCTATCCTTCCCTAGTTTATTACATACCAATGTAATTCTCTAAAATACGAAACCACCTCTAATAAGATACTGACTTAATAATGCAATATTGGATGATTTAAGGTTTCCAGACATCCTTATTCTTTATATCCATGAAAGCTCTTCCATTCATCAATTCTTTGGTTCTTTTGCAGTCCAATCAGTGAATGAAGAACTATTAGCTGGTATCAGTAGATTACTTTTCCTTGGAACTCATGACCATCGTTTCTGTTTTCACTGGAAGTTCAACTTCTAGTGTGGTAATTGCCATGTAGTGCACAGGAATTTCATGATCGTAGAATGGGAAGCTAATTTAACCTTCATGTCCATGCATCTCCTTTCAATCAGCTCCAAACATGCACTCCAACACAAATTAAATTCCATGAATCATTTTAAGAATAAGAATAATACAATCAATCTTGTAAACCAATTTCATGGACCCACAAAAGAATTTGTATTCACATGTTCAAAGTACTACATCCAAAATACACTTAATGTGCAGCACATAATCTAACCGTAGGTCTGAGTAACTCTGTAAACAAATTTTTAACGATTTATTTAAAAAAAAAATTGTTTTTGTACGCTGTCTTAGAGGTTGATTTTTTTATTTTTTACTATTAGTGTTACTGAAATCTAACCTTGCTTCAACACTAAATAAAACCTATCCAACCCAGGGATACAAATGTCCAGCAACTCTACATCGAGTTTCAAAATATGCTAAGTTTCTTAGAAAAACTGTACTTGTAAGAAACAATTCCAACAAATGTTATAAAAGCAGGCTATTATTAAAATACTTACTGTAATTTAATGTTATCTTAACTTGGTCTGTGTCTGGCTTTCCTTGCTCAAGTCACGCGCGCACACACAAACCATGAGAAGCAGCTGGATTGCTTTGGAAGTTTTTATAATAAAATATGTTGGAGAAGAAAATTGGATTTAAAAGAATGGTAATAGAAATAACTTAAGACGTAAAACATTCTCCCAAGAGTGCGTCTCAAATAGAGTATTTAAATACCGCTTTCTGAGATGATTCAGTTCTGGCTTCTGGGTGAATTGAACGAGAATCCAAGCCTCAACAGAGTATATAAAAATTGGAGGTACTAGAGATATGTCTCACCAGTGTAAAAACACATTGGACCTTTGTCGCAATGCACCTAATATCAGATTTAAATGTATTGACAATGTAAACTTTAGGAAAGAAAATGAGTATGCAAACAGCAATTTATAAGCATAAGAAAGCTTTATTGATAGTTGAACATACTAGATGTTTCTACAGAACATTGGTGTATCTTCTTCACTTATGATCAGTCCTAAGCAATACAGTATTTATGTACTGGAACAGAGAATCGATACACAGCGATCAAGTGTGATAGGGGAGAAACAAAAACTGTTGGCAAGATACAGAAAAAGTTCAAATGTGTGAACGATGAATAGACCAAATACAGCTGATTATCACGGTTTACTTTGGTGATTTATTTTTTTAATAATTTCTAAACAGTCTCTTTGTTAGTTTTAGATTGATGTATGAGAATTATCACAAAGTACTTTGTGACCTGTTTCAAATTACTAATATGTTAAAGTCGATATCTGGAATTCAACTCTACACATGTTCTTTGTGTCCTACATATTTATTTTGACTTTCACCTGGAATACTAAATGCCTTATTAAGTTGGAAATTTATTTGAAGATTTGGATAGTTTCTATACTATGCTAAAGGTATTCAAAAAGTTTGCCATTTCTGGCACAAATGGAATTCGAATAGTCTTTTTATTTAGATGAAAGGTATAAGTGTAGCACAACTGATGCAGGTGAAGTGTGTTATGTGGTGAGAGGTAATTAGATCTTATGGTGACAAAATGGAGTTTCCTGTATACATTGGTGTTAGCTTTATCTTTTTTTCACATTAACAACTGTTCAATTATATTTTGTGTGTGAAAACTGTGACACTGGGTCTTAACATCTTTAAGAACTCCGTATAATTAAGTAGCATATCCTTCCCATGTTGCCTACCTATTATTATGTTAGCTTGATGTGGTTCTTTATTTGGAAATAGCAGCTGAGGTAGTGTTAAATCTTTGAGTTTATAATATAAAAGTGGTAAAACTTGAAGTATAAAACCTAAGCTTATTTAACATGAAACAATACATTTTTTCTAATACCTAATTTACTTTCTTTAAGGAACCACAAGATGGCACCTTTTAGTACTTGATTGAAGTGAAATAAACCCTTTATCTTGATTTTAGGGTATTGAAACAAAGATCGTGTAAAATACAATCACTAATAACAAAAAATAATAGAATATATTAAACACCTGATTTGTGAGGTTTCACATCTTAAATACATATATGTCCAAAAAGTAAGATTATAAAAATGATCAAAAAATTAAAGGTAAGTAGATGTGAAATGTGGGAACATAGTCAATACCTATTGTTACCATTCATGATTTAACCTTATTAATTCTAACATTTAAGTTTTCAATTGTTCTTTAAAATTACTTCTCTTACATTCAACACATGCCATCCTAATAAATTGTCAACTTAAAAATATTTACTGAATACCTACCCATTGTAGACTTTTAAAATATTCAAAAACTTAGCACTAAACAAAAAAACAAAACAAAACAAACCTTATGACTAGCAAACATAAGCACACCAAAAATATATACAGCTCTATTGTACTTCCAATGTATTACTTTTGTTCTAGTGTGTAGATTGTAGTTGATTTATGTGTAACCTTCAACTACTATTGCACTGATGTGTTCAATTTTTAGATTACTTGCATGTTCTTTTTTACCTAATACCTGTTTAAATTCTGTATGATCTCTACTTTTATGTGTCATCCTTTTACAAAGGAAGCACTGCTACTGAACTTTGCAGTAACAATACTTGCGAAACTGCGGGTAGCTGTCTTGCACGCAATGTGATTGTGGACCATAAATATTCACACGGCTTATTTCCTGTTCACGAACGTGAAAAGTCCCACGTGATATATCATGTTTCACAGAAGCTTCAAAGATTCCACCAGATGGAAATGCACGGAACTGTACTTGATATGTGGCTTCAGATATGACAGTGTTGTCACTCAGATCAGCAACGAAGCCATCTTTATCACTGCTTTTCTTAAATTTCAACAATGCTTTATTTGGAAGAAGTCGTTCACAAACAGTGACTTTATCCAGTGAAAGTTTAGCACATAAATGTCTTTTCTCTCTGGTGTAGTCATTGATAAAATCAATAACAGCTTGTGCTACCTCCTTTGCTATTGGTTCACCGACAAACATGTCTTCCCAAGACAGGCAAGTGCACCAGTGGGGTTCGATATCTGCATGACCACATGACCTCTGTAAAAAAAAAAAAAAAGAGATATATTGAAAGCAACACATTTATATCAAAAAGATTTAAATAACCTAGCATTAAGATAAAACCCACAATATTGTTACTGTACTAGCTGACAGAAATAAAACATTACTCATACTTATTACTACAGGTATGAAATAAATACATAATGTAAATATCTTTAAGATTAAAATGAGTTCAATGTGTAGGTGTTTTTTACACACTAGGAGATTATTTCAGTAAATGTGTGCAAGTTGTATGTCCAAAATTTTAACTAGTAGCATCTTGTCTTGTTATCTACCACTACCCAATGTATATTCCCAATTGATTCACTAAAACACAATTACTGTTAATGTTATAAAAGTTATATAATTTTCTCCATGAAGATAAGACATCTTTCACGTAGCTAGTATCTTGCTGAAGACGACTTATTTCTCTCAACAATATCATTCTTATGAGCTTGGTCAATTCAAACAACCATGTGACCCTAAAGTAGCCATTTGTTTCCATACTACAACTCTTAATGTTTTGGTTGTTTTCACAAAATTTGTTACAGAAAACCTAGAGTCTTTCATGTATTAAAGAAATAAAAGTATTAAATATTTTTGTCTATAAATTTGTCAATGAATATATGGACTCTGATTGTTCTGTGTGCAGTAGTTTTTCAAGTGAAAGTTGCAATTTTCCTATACTTAAAATATCTCCAATGAGTACTTATGTCCTCTCATTTAAATAGCTATTCTCATTCAGTGCTATCCTCTATATGGAATACTTTGTTTTACATGCCATAAGTATAGAGCTCCAAATATCTAACAATCAAGTGGTTCAACAGAATCTCATATGTAAATCTATCATGTGACATCCTTCACCAATAAGAGTGCAAAACACTCTCCTGATGGACAACTCCCTTTATTCAACTCTATTTTTATTCAGCTCTGATAGAAACTGGATGTACAGGTTTTCATAGAGCAGGAAGGGTCAGAAGTGTAAGAAAAGGCAAGTAATTATTAGAAATATATGTTCAGTGTAGGAAAATTATACTTTCTGATACTGTACATTAACTTCATTCATATAGTTAGAATCCCACTTTGAACAGGTTGAAGGACTGGTCCTTTCCTTGAAAGCATCTAAAGAATGCCTTAAAAGAGGAGATTCTTGCATTAAAGGATCACACATAGGAAACCACACCATTTCTGTATCAGGTACACTATTTGTCCAGTTTGGAATGGGGTGTACAGACATGGGCAGAGAAAAGTAAGGAGCACATCTCTATAGGAGAGAACAATGGTGGGATAGAGATCCAAATCACCATATAATAAACATCAACCCCAATAAGTACTGGAATGTGGATGAAAAGAAAAGGATGTGGTCCTCTGTGTAGAGTGACCATACACGGCAAAACAACTGCATCAAAATCCAGTCAACTGGTGGGGGGCAGAAGGAGGATCATACCATCTTGGCCTCTAATTCAGCAGACTGGAGAGAATCTTGTATCCCCAATCTATGAATAAAACATATATTAATGTTAGAAAGTGATTGACCAATGTAAGGATTCATATCTGGATGATCATAAAGTTGACTTTGTAATGAAAACCATCTTACCCAAAACTGATCTGACAGCAACTATCTCCAGTGGAATGTATAATAAAATCCTTGAGGTATAGCATAAGAACAAAAACCATATAAATCTGCAAGTACCTCAAGATCTACAATACAGATGGAAGAACCAGAAACACAGAGGACTTACACTGACTGGCTATCTATGAATCCAAAACCCAACTGCTGGGAACAGACTTCCATGTGGGGCAGGATGAGAGATCCCACCAGAAGGTGGAACTGCAATTTTGATGTCTTGCTCCATTTGTTATATTTCATGTTGGAGGACTTTACATCATCTACACCCAAGGAGTATTGCCATCTTCCTCCCAACTCTTTGGTTTCATAATCCATTTCATTAAACCTTTCATGAGGATACCACCATGGCAGATAAAAGGTAAAGGAGAGAAAAAATGCAATGGAGAGTCTAGAGGAAAGTTAAAACTAGAGACAGTGGAACTGATGACAAAATAAACCTTACTTTGAAAAGCAGACCATGCATGAATTATTATTCAATCTAAGTGATAGCAAGGAAGGACAACTATCCCCTTCCATTTTTATCCATGAAGCAAGGCCAAACTACAACCTATCTTGTAGAACACACCATCTCAACAGTCAGCATGACTTGACAGTGGGGGACTTGACTGAGAAGCATACCTGGTCAGGCAACAGGAAAGATCTTAAAATTTAGTAATAAGACTACACATCTAAAAATTTTAGCTAAGCATCAATGGTATTCATTTTCTTCCATTTAAAGGTAAGCCATATCACCTCACTCATACATTTTTCAATCATTAAGTCAAATGTTATTCAAATCTACCTTTTTGATTTATTAAAGGTTTACAGTATTCTTTATTCACACCTGTTTTTACTATTAGATGTCATCAATACCACTCATTCATACACCTTTTGCCCATTCAAAGTCACCAATACTGCACGTGTATACACACACACACACCCTCTAATCCATTAAAGATCTATAATACAACTAACACTTCAAATGAAATCCACAAATATAACAAATGGACACCTTTTGGGCAACCACAGAGCTGTAATGTCACTCACTATTTTGAAAACTCTCCTATAGCACCTACAGCCACGACAGAAAGTGTTTGTACGCCTGCGTCCCAAGTAGTGTTTTGCTCATAACTTAAAAGTATCACAATTACGATAATGAAAGTATAAAATATTATAAATATCATACTAACACACATCTACATAAACTGTTATGTAAATTGAATGACAAATAAACTATTTGTGCATCTACTTTAATGGTCAGTTGTGTAGTCTTTCAGGTGAATTACTTGGTGCAATCTCTCCTCATAGCCCTCCATGATTGTTTGACAGTACTCGATTGGTATTTTCTTCCATTCTTCTTTACAGAAGGCCTTCAACTCTTGCAAGTTTTTTGGATTATGCTGATGAACCCTGATCTTCAACTCATGCCAAAAGTTTTGAATTGGGTTCAGATCGGGTGACTGCGATGGCCACTCCAGAATGCTTATATGGTTCCGCTGCAACCAGGATTGCACATATTTCAATGTGCGCTTAGGGTCATTATTGTGCTGGATGATCCAATGATGTCCAAGCCACAAGTTCCGAGCATCATTTTTGATACAAGTGCTTAATATATCAATGTACTCTTTTTTTTCTTTTTTTTCCATGATTCCATTGACATGGTGAAGGCTGCCTACACCAGAAGAACTGAAGGAACCCCATAGCATGATCGAGCCGCCTCTGTGTTTATCTGCAGTGATGGCGTTCTTTGGAAGATTTCATTCCCCCTTCTTACAGAAAAATATAGCGAACATCATTATGGCCAAAAAGCTTGATTTTAATCTCGCCTGACCAAAGAATACTCTTCCAATAGGTAAAGGGGTTTATCTACATGCTTTCTTGCATACCTCAATAGTGCTTCTAAATGAACAGGCTTTAAATATAGAGTTCTATGAGGATGGCATGCTTGGAACCCAGAAGAGCGTAACATGTTCGCAACTGTAGAGGTGCTTACTTCAATCGCAGTTTCTGTATGTCATTACGTGTTAAACGAGAGTTCCTGCTAACTTCTCTGAGAACCTTCCTCTTGGTTCTCTCTGGAATTTTGGTAGGGCATCGGGAACGAGGGAGATTAGCAATTGATCCTTTAAGCCTAAACTTAGCAATTATGCTTTGAACAGTAGATTTTGGTGCATTAAGTTGTGTAGCAAGACCGGAAAGAGATGCACAAGACTTGTATTTTACAATAATTCGTTTTTTTAAATCACTGGACAGTTGGTTCCTGTTTGCCCACGATGACCAAGCAGATAATGACTGAATTGCTGGAAGTACATTTTTTGCTGGCTAAATTCCAATAATTCTGAACCCAGTGTCTAGTTTTGGCATGGCATAATGTACTTTATTCACCAAACTAAACAAAATTTTTACAGGAATGAGTTTTTTTTCACATGTTCTGAACTGTACGAACACTTTCTGCTCCTCCTAATTTTGGTTATTTGTTCAATTTACATAAAAAATTATGTAGATGTGTTTATATTATAAATATTATACTTACCATACTTTCATGATCCTAATCATGATACTTTTTAAATTGAGAAAAAAAAACTACTCGCGATGCAGGGGTACAAACACTTTCTATTGTAACTGTAAGAAATATAAGTGCACCAATGTTTCAAAAAATAAATTTTGCAGTTTTTCCACAAATACACTATTGAAATAAATAAATAACAAAGTATAATTAATAAATAAAAAAATACTACTTTTATTCTCAGAAATTGTGATCCTAAGTTAATATTTTAAAATACTGTGATAATAGATTATACCAATTTATAAAGTGTAAGGAAAACTACCTTATATACTCATATAATGACACTAACAGTTTATTTAGAACAAAAGATATGATTTTATGTACAACAACAGTAATTACAACAGATCTTATGGAAGCAGCTAATAATGTTAATCTATCACCCCACCTACAATATTATAAACTTAGAACAAGTTAAACTGAACAACTACCCATGAAGGAACTTCAGAAAACAAACTTATGCTTCTTTTGTCAACTGATCCAAGAAGAGGGATGGAGGGATATAGAACAGTCATGAGTGTAGGGTAGATGTCAAAGGGCGTAGTCAGCCGGGCAACATTGGTCTGCAGATTATGGTAATGTTCAGGGTACTCTTTTGAAAACCATGGCGGGAGAACCAGAGAGAAAAAAGGAAGGCGTTCTTCAAGCTTCCCCTGTTGTGTTTTCCGGATTTCAGCAAATCTGCAAAAAAGTAAGGAAGTAAACACAGTAAATGAGGTAGAAGAAATTGTTAAATGTTGCCACAAAGACCTGATCTATACATTAGTAATTCATAAATACCAGACTTATGATTAAACTGCAAACTTAACCAAGAATATGGTAAAAACATAAATTACACTATGACTCACAATAAAAAAAAATATTTGAATGAATAGACATCTTCAGTGAGTATAATATTTGTCACATAATATTTAAACAGAGATATTAAATAACAAAAATATGTATTCAAACTTTTTAAATAGTAAAAAATAAAGTGAAATGAGTTGAATGGTAATGCAGGAACACAGACAGTATGTTTACACTGTTCAAAATCATTATATTCTTACCCATAAATACAGAATATTTATGGCTCTTTTTTAAACAAGCAGTGAAAATAATAAATCTAAGATGTTATTTAAAGTAAGTAAAATTTTATTATACAAATACAACACTCGAACTTGCACACTTTGAGTGATCACACTAAATATACACCTTCAGTTGATATCTGACAATCTTTGGATGAAATTATGTTTCTCAGTGGAATATGTAGTTTGAATTAAATTAAAATGTTTCTTATGGTGACGTATTACACGATTGTTACTTTATCATAAGTTTTATTCTAATGTTACACAGTCTGGTTAATTTGTTTAAAAACATTTTAATTTTAAGAGCAGTGTTCTCTACATACATGATGATGAAGGCCAATGATCATTGTAAACAAAAGAACTCCCACAAGCAGACTCAGTCCCGTGTACACAACGCTATTTATGTTGTAAATGTTCACAGTTCAAAAATCTTGTTTATCTTTAAGATCTATGAAATGCTTTACCTATGACCATGGTCACTCATAAGGATAAGTAAAGTGTTATTCAGAATATTGCTGTGATGCAAGTCTTTCAAAAAATCAACAATGTCGTCATCAGCAGCTCCAACCAGGTTGTAATCATCATGACTTATTTCTCCATGGAAACCAAAAGCAAATTTAGGTACATCCGGATATACCTCAAAAAACTGGTGCAGCCAGTTCAACATGATCTGAAATGTGAAGGTGATTTAACTTGATGCAGGCATTCACAATAACTTTGTGGCATCTAAAAACTGAGTTAAATTAATACTACTAATCATAAAATAGAATTATTTTAAACTTTTTCAGACCATAATAAAAACTTCATGAAAGAAAGGAAATGGATGATCTTTCAAAATCATGTGTCACCTAAACTTTTGGTATTACCACCAAACTTATTTAATTCATATTAGAATAACTTTCTCACCAACAAATGGCTATAACATTAACCCTGTTAGCAAAAGGTACTAACTTTAAACCCCTAATTTGAGAATTTCTTTTAACTTGACCATAAGCTATTGGCCGTGAGTATTTCTATCAAATACTTAGCCAAGTCATGGCTATTAGTGTTTTATGAGTCTCTTAATCAGACTGTAGCTGAAAATATTTTATCTACTTGTTGAAGTTGTGATTGAGGGTACTATCAGCCTCTTTACTCTAAAGATATTTTAACCACAACAGTTTTTACATTAGTCACTATAGAATGTTAATACTCAACCATTGTGCATTTCATAAGAACATATTTCAAGATACTTAAAATCAATTTTGGAAAAGTTACAATTTTCCTACATTGAAAATGTATTTTTGGCAGGTACTTACCTCCCCTTGCATAAACTGCTATTCTTATTCAACCCTCCACAAACAAGAGTGCAAGATATGCTTATAACATATGTGGCTTTCTATATTCAGTTCTACTGAATTATCACTTTGAGTTTTGAAAGAAAATTGGAAGCACTAGTTTTCAGTGTGTGGGGGAGTATGAGGAAAGATAAGTATCTATCAGAAATACATTTTCAATGTAGATAATTTCTGATATGGTACATTACCTCCTCTCACATGAATAGCTAGAATCCCACATTGAATAAGTGGAGGAAAAGAAAGAAGAATCCTTTGAAAGTGTCCAAACGATACTCCCTAAGATGAAACAGATTCTTAGATCTGATCTGGGGAACTGCATCATTTGTAAGTGAGATATGTACTCTGCCCATCCTAGAAAAATGTTGTATGTATGAGTGGAAAACAGAGGATCACATAGCCAGAAAGTAAACCAAACCATACAATGTTTATGAAACTCAATCTCAGATATCATAAAAGTGGGTAAAAATGGAGCTAGATGCATAATGGCTAGTGTGCAATGGGCCATATATGGCAAGTCAATTAAATCTGAAACCCATGCCACTGAGAACTGATATTCAAAAGGGGATAAGACGAGGATCATATCATCAGTAAGTCAACTTTAACCCTAAAACAAGAACAGACATTTTATGAATAGTTAAGAAAAACGATAATTCCAGAGGGAGTTTAGTACCCACATTCATGAACGTGGCACGAGTGACTCTTGATAACGAGAAAGCCACTTGAAGTAAAAATGTATCTCAGAATGGCTGGTATGAGTATCACCACTTTTACTAATAAAGCTTTTAGTAAAAGTGTTAATACTCATGCCAGCTGTTTTGAGGACATGAATGAATATGATAAATTGATAGACTGACCAGAAAACCAGACATTCAGTAGGAAATGATGTCAATATAATACTGTAAAACCAATTCTCTCAAAAGGTAAGCTGACAAGAACTACCCCAAGCACATTAAAATCCTCAGAAGAAGAAACAGTGGGAGGGGGGATAGCAGAAGGGAAAGAACCATTACAATCTGCAAGTACTTCCACTGTGACCCACAATAGTGATGGAGTAATTTATGAGGAATGAACATAGACATCTGCAATACATGTATGAGGACTTACACTGATTTATTCTACTCTAAATCCCAAACCCAGCTACTGAAAACCAATATCCATGTAGGGTAAGGGTGGGAAGTCCTAATTAAAGGATATCCCATCACCTACACAACTGTTCTTCTCTCAAGTGAATGGTTTTATAATTACTTTTATTTTCTGTATGTATTTCATTAACCCATTCAGGAGGATACCTCCATGGTTCACCACCCCAATGGCTTGGAACTGAAAAATGGTAGACTCTCAAACTCTGCTGGAAGAAAAGGAGGATAAAATGTGGTGAAGAGTCTGGAAGAATAACAACACCTGAGACAATGCAATGAGTGGCTGGAAAACCCTACTTTTAAAAGCAGACCATACCAATTTATTCAATACAAGGCATGGCAGAGATGGATGTGTTCTGGAATGGGCAATGGGAATTGTCATATAGCATTAACTAGCATATTATAATGTGGATTTGAATGGTTAAAGATCAGGCACCACTCATCACAAAGTAGGATCTAAAGTACAAGCACTAATAAAAAGGTAAAAAAGGCCCCTGAAAAAACACAAACCTGGTCAAAATATCACTGAATATTAATATTCTAAAATGTTTGTTTGTAAGTGAAGAAGATAACCAGAACAAGAGGAAAACTATAATTCAACGTAAATAGTGAGAGACAAACATATCCTCAATAGTCCACATGCCCAATTGAAGAAGTACATCAAAGGACAAGAAAGATGAAACACCAATGAAAAGATAAGGTGCTGAGTTGGATGAGAAGACACTCGGAACAAAATATGGAAGGAAGACGATAACTAATTGAAGAATCTAACTTAATCAAAGAAAGAGAGAGAAACATAAACAAATGATGGTTGCCAAGAAAGAAAGAAACAAATAAATACCACAGAAGGAGGCCATGCAACAATGTAACAGAGAAGATCATGTGCAGAAGTCTCTCAGGTTCAGGACAAGGATAAAGGCATGAAAAGGAAAGAAAGTGTCTAAATGTAGGAGTTATCCTAAGGAGATGCTAAAGTGTAAGGGAAGAAAACAAACCAGAAAAGATACAGAGAAAAATAAAGAGTACATGAAATGTTGATAGCAAATAAACAGACCACCAACATCCACAGGCAAATCAAGGAAGGAAAAAAAAAAAAAAAAAAAGGAAAAATGAAACAAGGAGCACTGGGTGAGTGGTTTGAACACAGGCAAAGTGAGGCAGTGCAAGACCACACTAATATCCCCATCTGGAAGGGCAGGCCATTACAGCAAATAAATTGAGAAGGAATACATCCACATGTAAAGTGTAGGAGAGGTAAATATCTGTTGGATAAGGAAAAACCAAAAGGTCTGTGACAGAACTAGCCAAAGCTCCAAGACCAAAGAAAAAGAAACTCTCACTCCAAAGGTCAAAAGAGGAAATCCACATAATTAAGAACAATGGGTTAATAAGGAAAACGTCCTGGACCAAAAATCCAATGATGGAAAAATTCCATGTGCATTCAGAAACTTTCATGTAAGGGTGAATGCAACAAGCCAGTAAAGATATTAACCATTGTGGAAACCAGACAACCTCACCAATGACCAGACAAAAACCAGGTATAAAGACAAAGGCATGGATCTGGATGAAACACTGGTGACTGAGGGTGGTGAAGAAGGGATGGAGAAAGTTGTCGACATAGAACCCGGTTGCAATAGTAAGAGGGAGTTGTTCAGTGATGCATTAATTTTTATATTAAAAAGTGTGGCACTCAAAATACAGCCCTGAGGGGCTCCAAGTTCCTATAGAAAAGATTGGGAAAGTGTCGAACCCACATGAACTTAGAATTGCCTGTCCATTAAAAAATTTTAAATAAAAATGGGCAAATGGCCTCATAACCCATATGAATGGAGATCTTGCAAAATGCCATACTTCCATGTTGTATCATAAGCTTTCTCAATGTCAAAGAATATTGATACAAGATGTCCTTTGAGAAAGGCTTCTCTGATTGACGTTTCAAGTCAAGTCAGGTAGTTCGTGGTGGAGCATTGTCGTTGGAACCCACACTGGGTCGGCAAGAGGAGGTTATTTGATTCCAGGAACCAACCAAGACAAGCATTAACCATCCTCTCTAAAAATCTTTCAGAGACAGCTCGTCAAAGCAACTGGGCTGTAGTTTGAAGGAATCTCAGGATCCTTCCCAGGCTTAGAGAAAGGTAAGACAATAGCCTGGTGCCAGGCATCAGGAAAAACATACTCCTGCCAAATCCAGTTAAAAACAGTCGGAAGAATAGCAAGAAAAGCAGGAGATAGATGGCATAGCATTTCATAGTGTACATCATCAGACTGATGAAGGGCCAGTTTAAAGTGTAAAGGGACAATTGTAGTCACAGATATAATCAGCTTGAAAGGAAAGAGGCGATTGCACTGCCTGAGTCTTGATAGCTAAGAAAATGAGGAAGAAGCAGAAGTGCCAAATACCTGACAACAGCTTTCACCTAGAGTATTGGCAATGCTCCTAGTATCAGCTACTTCCTGGCCATCAGAGCAAGATTGAAAGGGGTACAGAATTATATCACCCACTGACCTTTCAAATCTTGTCCCATATGACTTTAGAACTGGTGGTAGAATATATGCTGGTTGTAAACTTAATCTAAGAGTCCTTCTGGTTTAGATGTGTTACCCACTGAGCATGTGCACAGGCCTGCTGGAAAGCAATGTAGTGCAAGAGTGTGGGATACCTACAAAAAGTATACCAGGCCTGTTTTTGAGCCTTCCATGCCATGTGGCAGACAAGATTCCACCATGGATGGCATTACTGTGGAAAATGTGTTGATGTTTTAGGAATACTTTGAGCATCTGCCTGTATAATACAGTCAGTTATTGTTGCAACACAGTCGTCTATTGATGGCTTACAGAGGATGACAGGATCAAGTTCTGCAAAAGCAGTGAAAGAGGGCCAGTTTGCTTCATCCAACTTCCACCAGGGCACACAAGTCTGGTGGCATCGACCACGGCTAGTCTCTCTTTAAATTATGGGAAAATGATCACTGCCTCCTAGGTTATTGTCAACCCTCCATGAAAATTGGTAGAACAGTGAAGGGGAGCAAACTGAGAGATCAATAGCAGTAAAGGATTGACTTTGTGCATGAAAATAAGTAGAAAAACCACTACTGAAAAGAGAAAGGTTGTGATCAGAGAGCATACTCTTTACAGAGAGACCCCTCCCATTAATATCAACACTTTCCCAGAGGGGATGATGTCCATCAAAGTCCCCCAGGATTAAAAAGAGAGATGACAATTGGTAAATGAAAGCATCAGGGTCTAATGGATCATATGTCTTTCCAGGTGGCACGTAGAGAGAACAAACAGTGTTGGTATGACCTAAGGAAACACGGATGGCTGTGAACTCCAAGGCTGTGTCGAGTGGCAAAGATAGGGTGGGCACATGCTGATCAACCAACAGTGCCCCCCCCTCCCCATGCACTCGTCCATCACACAGCCTGTCATTTCTGTACAAAGAAAACTGCCGAAAGGTGACTGTATTGGTAGGTTTTAGAAATGTTTCCTGTAAGGAAAGACTTACAGGATGGTAGGAAGCAATCAGTGCTTTGATGCCATTCAGATTAGAATGTAAACCTTGACAGTTCCATTAGTATCACAGTGGCCATTTTTATTTGTGTGTAAGGGAATTGGGTGGAGAGCCCTACTGTTTATGACCACTTTTTTTTTTTTTTACTTTCATTATTCGAGTGAGGTGTTTCAACCTCCAAGGATCCTGCCCTGGGTCAACTGGCCAGGTCTTTGTTGTTGGAAAAGGATTCCAGTGACTGAGGACAAGTACGAATGATTTTTTTGCATCTTGGGGTGGGAGAAGAAGATGTACCCAAGGGAATGCCTGTACCTGGAACCAAAGGAAGTGGATCTTAGGGTTTGCTGGAATGTATGTTAGAGATAGAGATAGGTGTTGACATTTATTTATCAACTCTTTTTAACCATGGAGGTAAAAAAACTTTTCATTTGGTTTGAGAATGATTCTTTTGAAGGCACAGAGAGATCCAACTGCACTCCCACTATAGTAATGGAATGAAGTGCAGTAGCATGCATCCAAGATGAAGTGATTGACAGCAACTTTCAAGCCTCAGGGTAAGTAATGTTTTGAATTGTTTTCAAACACTGCACCTCTTTTCCTTCCAACCATTTATGGCAAGAATGAAAGCAGGACAGGCGAGAGCCATTGTAATTGATGCAACTAGAGTCTGTTTCATACTCATTGGCATCATGGTCCTTGCCACTGCAATGGGCATACGTCAAGGAACCACGACATGATGTCTTCAAGTGACTGGACCACTGACACTGGAAACGTATGAGAGGGGTTAGAATGTATGGCTATACATTGCAATTAAGATAACCTGCCTTGATAGTGGCAAGTGGATGCAATGATGTAAATGTAAGAACAAGGACATTGGTTGGCATCATAATTCCATCTTTGCGAGTGGAGATACTCCTCACTGCAGAAACTCCTCGGGTGGAAAAACTAGCAAAAATCTCTAACTCGGGGATGTTCTTCAAATTCTTCTCAACAATAACTCCTCATGACGAATTCAAAGTTGCATGAAGTGTAACCTCAATAGGTGTATCCCAAATCCCCTTTGAATGCAAGAGATGTGTTGAGATGTGGATGTTTCCACCAATATGTCACCAGAGTGAAGTTTTTTGACTGACTGTGGAGAGCCAGCAAGTCCCTCTAATCCATTTTGAATGAAAAAGAGATACATCTGCCCTAAAAGTTTGTCTAAAAGAGAATGTAGTATAAGAAAATGAGGTACAACAGGTGGTACAGATGTTGAAGATTGCTGCTCAGAAACTTCAATATGTGGTTGTTTACATATGGACTGTTTTTCACTATTTTATATAAGTTTTTATTTGGAGGATCCATAATAACAAAAATAATATTTTGGTGCCCACTAACCCCACCCACCATGAAGCCCTATGAGGGGATGCACTACAATGCCAAACAAGGACACTGCAGCAATGGCAGAGTTTTGTGAGCACTGTACCCAAACACCAGCATCAGATACAATGTCCACAACACCCGTGGAGAACATCCAACACCAGTACTTGGTTGACCCTAGACGGACAACCACAGGAATTCAAAGCCAAAGTGGTGTGTTAGGATTTGACTCATCAACCACCAGGATCCTCTCTTCCCCTTCATGGGTCACAGTGCACAGCAAACATGTGGGTGGATGTTTGGAATCCAGAGGAGATAAACTGAAAGAACAGAACCTTCACTGAGAGGTACCCTCACCACATTCAAGAATCCACACTGAGGGGGAATGCTTTGAATGCCTGACAAAACATACAGGGTTGAAGTAAGTCCAAAGGACAGTGTGCAAAACACAGAAACTACTCCATGGATAATGAAGTGAAGATAGGATCGTGAGTGACAAAATATGGGGATATGCAAATAATCATTCATTACATTCCTCTTTGTCAAACATAAAACTGGAAAAAAAAACAAGAAGTGAGAAATTACTCAAAGGTGAAACATGGCAAATTGAAAATTATAAGGAGGCAGAAGTAACCTAGTACAGGTTAGTCAGTTTCTGGTTTGGCACGAGGACAATACACAGCTTGAAATAAAAGCCTTGAGAAAGATGAACTGGTATGATGGCCTGTAGAGACAGAAAATCTTATACTACCTAAACAAACACAGACTGGTGACAGGATAAAGACATGGGGAAAGGAGGAAGGGATAGAAATAGCAGGATAAATCCTTCTGGTAAAACCTGAAGAACCCATGAAACAGTAGTGACAACATACTAATCAATGTTGAATAAGCAACAAGATGAGAAACCTCTAGAAGGGAGACAAAAACATTTCACATTCATGAGCATGTATTTCCAGATACTGGTCTGCAGTATTTCAATTCAACAAATCATAAACTGACTCCCTTCCACTTATAGTTATATCATGAATGGTACTCTTTAAGACTTCACACTGGTTTGACATCATCTTATTCACTGTATTACAATCAGTCACAGTACAAGTTATCTAAACAAAACTACATTCACTTTCAAATGATAAAACAGTATTTCCATAATATTTATCTTTTATCTTCCTTTACCTTGATTTCCAACATTGGATATTGTTTTTGTTAAATATTTTTCCATACATTTTTGTGAAAATCATCATTTATAAAGCTGAATTAATTACGTTTCATTATTCTGTACACCAAAAATGAAGAAAGATAGTCATTTTTAATTGATATTAACTTCACCCCAATGCATACACAGATCAAAACTAAAAATTAACCATGTGATAAGTTTATTTAATTAAAGGTCTTATATTTTTACATATAAAGATTAATATGCAGTCTTTCATCAGTATTTACTTACTTTTAATGAAATTCAGGCAGCCTCAGTTCATGTACCAAGTTAATAATGAAAACAATCCTTATAACAAAGATACTAAATATACATATAAATATTTAACGTAGTAAGGACACACAGGAATGCAAAAATATGAAATTGGTTTGATGAAAGCCACTAAGTTTAACAGATATTTCTTTATATCATACTCTACCTGTTGTCAAATCACTGAAATACTACTATCAAAAGGAAAACATATACAGTAATGAACACTACCACATGGCGAGGCGTGTGACCGAGACAGTACTTCTTGTGTTCATGTGATACTTTACTTGCTTCCAAGAAGAAGGACCTCATGTAATGGTCTGTTGGTTGTTCATTAAACCCTTTAAGTCTATAAGTAAAAATACCCGTTTCTGGCGTGTCTTCTGCGAAAGCAGTGACATATCCAAGTTCAGAAAAGTTTTTCCAAATAAATGGATAGACATTTACATGCTGAGCTTCTGGAAATCGTTTCCGAGTTTCAGGTAGCTCTCGTTCTGTGAATCCAGTTAAGATTGGAATCAATGCTTGTGGTGTTCCATCTCCTACAATATTGTATCCCTTCAAAACTACACCTTTTAAAATGCTGGTCAGGTAAGTGTATGTCTTTGGAAGTTTTCTTATATAATGATTACGAGACATTGAGTCCAACCCAAATATTAGGACATTTAAACCCATAAAATCTTGTGTAGGTTTTTTTGTTTTTGCTCTCTGAACAGCCAATTCAGAATGAGACACTCCGGCCATCACATTTTTCCACTTTGTTCCATCTTTAGCTGAGCATGAAACATAAAAAAAATCTGAACTAAGCACTATCTCACTATTATCAGACACAAAGTCCACAACATTTCCATTTTTGTTTTCAAAGTCACTCTTGCGTTCATGGTATCTTAATTTACAATTAAAATGCCCATGTTTCTCGATTATTTTCTGGTTTACAAGAATTTTTCCACTTGACAACAACAGCCAATCTTCTTCATCATTACATTTCAGTTTTGGTGTCTCTTTCAAGTGCCTGAAAAATAAACAGAAGCATAAACATTGTGTCTATATAAATTAATATTAACAACTAACACAATTATAAAATGATTATGAACAATAACAATTAAATCTGATTAATTAAAGATTATATGAAAAAGTATGTACTTATTGTTATTCACACACAAATTGAATAAACCACACTTGTACAAAAAACACTGGTACATCCACATCTTGCATATGTCAATTAACAGCCAATTATCTTAATTACAATTCTCTGCTTACTTTATCACTTGTGGATGAAATGGGTCCAGGTCAGGATGCTGGCAATGCTCTGGAAGTTTGTTTGTTTGATGTTCAAGTGCCCTACCATCTCCAACGTTCTTTGACAACACTGGAGAATTTTTTAATATATAAATATAGCCACATGTGATTATAAAAACTACTGACGTCAGAGCCCAGAACGTTTTCTTCATTACTAATATAAACACTGTTCCAAGTGTACAGCTTGTGTTTTACCTACATAACAATAACACAGAATATTAATGAAAGTTTACTACTAGTTGAAAGTCCATATAACAGTAAGATATGTTCACATTTACCTACTTTACCAGTTATTAAAGACAATTTAATTATATTAGGGAAGTAATCACAAATTTAATATTTTTATTATACTTTCCAGTTAGACCTGGAACAGGTTAATACATTTATTATTAAATTCTATCTACTAATTAATCTTAAAATACTGAACAACTTTGTACAATTCACTGTTACTAATTTCTAGAACATTGTTCTCTGCCACCATATTTTTGAAGTTTTATTAGACATTTGGAATTAAGTCCTAACACCAATACTGGCATGGATTTTGTTACAGTCTTCTAATTATCTATTCAAATGCTTCTTGTACAATAACAAATTTTAAATTTCATTTCCTCTTTAGTAGAAATATAAATAGAATGTTGGATCACAAGTGGCATAACAGGTACTTCATTGTTAGCTTTGAAATACAATGATGGGAGGAGTTTATACATGTAGACAGTGAAGAAAGTTAATGATAAAACTGATAGCCACTTAAATATCTGAAAGGCAGCACCAACAGTAAGAAAACTAACTATACATGATCAATAGTTATGTAAACAGCAAAAAGTCTAACACTGTGGATACTTGTATCAGATAATTAAAGTTTATCAAGGAAATGTAATTATAACACAAATCTCCCAGTGGGGACAGCAGTTTGTTTGTAAACTTGCAATGCTAAAATCTTAGGTCTGTTCTCTGTGGTGAACATAGTAAACAGCCTAACATAACTTTGTTCTAGAACAAAGACACTGACATATGCCATGGATAATAATACCTGTTCAACTATAATTTTTAAAAACTAAATGCAAAGACAAGAAAATTGATATTACGTTCAAGGTTATTATATTCTGTTACCTACTTCTCATACTGTTCATCATTTAACAAAAAGTTGGTTGTGAGTTAGAACAGGATGGACAGGAAAAGCTTAAGAAGGATGGGTGTAGTTTAGAAGTAACATTTCTTCCTTTATAGCTAAGTCCCTTAAATAAAAGAGAATTACAGGGAGAAATAACTTGTACACATTTATATTGGATTAAGAGTAGTAAAACTAATCATGAGAAAGAAACTTGTAACATCTGAACCTCTTAAACACACTTATAAAACAACATACACACAATAAAGAATCTCTTTGACTGTCCTTGAACTATACAATAAAGAAACTCTAAGGCTGTTCTTACACTTTCACCTTTGAGAAATGTCAATTGTTATTGTTCCCAAAAACATTGATTTCTCTCAAACTTTTAAAACCTGTCACCTTCCACTACTTAAGATGGTAACTCATTTCACAAACCAATAAAAATTGTCTTAACTGGAGTCCTGAGTGTCTTTTTTTTTTCTCTAGATCTTAAATGTTATACCTCTCCTCTTTAGAATAAAAGAAGTCAGAGGCTGTCATTCTATACATCCTCAGATAATCTTATGGACTTCATTAAAATTACCTCTTGCAATTCTTCAGTCTAGAGAAAATAAAAAAAATTAATTTGTCTTTTTAAGGTTACCTTTCACACTCTGAAACCAGCCAGATGAACAACATACTGATTTAGATAAGGTGGCACACAGTATTCTATATAAGGATTAACTACTGATTTGTATAGAGCTCAAAGTTAGAGACAAATCCTTGTTCTAATGTTATTTAATAATCACTACACTAGGAATTATGGTATGCTGAAACATTCTTCAAAACCACGAGGAGACAAGTATAAAAGTTGTAGTACCCTTAACTATCATATATTAAATAAATAGGCAAGCCATTCATAACACAATGAAATAATTAACACATAATTGTGTAAAACAGTAATTTTTCTTGAATGTATATGCTAACATACTGGTAACTTAATGATTTATAAACACCTGAATATGAACTTTCCAGTTATAACCCAACTGTTTGGATTACCTATAGTCTGACGTAATCATAAGGTAATTGTTTTCATATTCATCATTCTTTGTTCATTATAATAATGGTAATTCTTCTGAAAGAAAGAATCTTAGTGCATTTTGACACATTAATCTAATATAACATTGGCACAAGAAAACCTCTGCAACTGTGGGGTAGTAGGGCTCAAACCAAAAAAGCCATACAAACCTAAGATTTGCTGACAAGGAAGAGACCATTTATTTCAATTAAAGGGTGGTTGAACTATCTTAAGTTTGTTATACTGATCAGCCAGAATTAAAACTACAATTACATGAAAATAAATTTAGGGAGTCCATCTTTTGTAGTTACACCACTTGTTGCTAAAGGCAATGACAGTATCTTATACATGAAACATTCATATCTTTTATACCACTGTTCATTACTAGGTTCAATTATATTAAATATATAAATAAATAAAAAAGTATATATTATACATATTTTTATTACAAGTTGTTTTTTTCAAATTTTACCTTCCACTATTAAGTTTCTTTGTTAAGAAACTAACAAACATCCTTATCACAAAAGCCATTAACTTATATACGTTCTGTATAAGAACACAAGTCAGCTGCTGATAAAAACAGAGCCCCTTATAACTTCTTACATCATTTTGTTATTAAACAAATTTAATAATAACAACTCAAAATACAGTAAAATTGTAAGAAAAACCACAGAAATTTCCATTCCAAACCCACAACTTAATAAATTAATACTGCAGTTTAATGTCAACATGAATTTATAGCCAGTGACCATCCTACATTATTATTATTATTTATCAATGACAAAATATGGGTTGTTGCAATTCTAATAACCCTTGAAAACTGCCACTCAATGCATCGATATCATACGAGCTTATCAGTAAATGTCTCCCAATCACAGTCACAATATTTAAAAGCAAAATCATTTGAAGGACACCATTACAGTACTTGTGCGACATTAAATCATTAGGAGTAGAAATATTATTTTCAATCCATTAACAGAATTAAAACCATGACTACGTTTATAAAAGTAGTTTGAAAACTGAATTCAAGTACTATCCTAAAATTAGTAAAACTAAAAGCTAACTTGAATGTTATTAAACCGGCATCACTCCTATCTGCACCTCATTTGTATATTTTTTAGAGCACTTGAATCGCAATATAACAATTGAGATTCGAATTTCGTTACTTATTATATTTCACTTAATCCGTCATGCTTGTTACATTTCCTCTAGTCTATTATTTCCAAATTGCGTAAGACTAACACAGATGGCTAACTAATAAGTGGTTCGAAAAACAGGTTACACCATGGTAATTATTATTGTACCCAATCATAAAATTGCTTTCTGCCAACAGAAAATAAACTTCGTAAAATGTTAATGGCTTTAAAATCAAGTGAAATGAAGATAATTCTGAATTAACACAAAACTGATAGCGTTATGTAATATTATATTATTACTATTAGTATCACTATTATGTATTTTTCCGTGTTCCAAGCGCAATAATATAATATTTTTATCTAATATACATAATGGTCAATAATAATTCTGGTAAAAGAATTCCTCAGGCGAATAAAATGCAAAATGTAGAAAAAATATCAGGCCCCTACACAGAATGTTTGGTTTGTTTCGAATTTCGCGCAAAGATACACCAGGCTATCTGCGCTAACCATCTTTAATTTAATAGTGTAAGATAAGGGGAAAGGCAGCTAGTCATCACCACCCACCGCCAACTCTTGGGCTACTCTTTTTCCAACGAATAGTGGAATTCAACGTATATGTAACGCCCCCACGGTTGAAAGGGCAAGCATGTTTGGTGGGACGAAGTTAGAATTCTCGACCCTCAGATTACGGGTCTAGTGGGCTTGACAGTTTCTTATCAGTATCACCTTGATACTCATTTATGTTCACAAATGTAACTGTCGTAGAGTTTTGCCAATGCCAGTTCAATTTTTACCAATGAATATGTCTAATGTCCTCGTAGAAATACCAACGTCCGAAGTTATTCACTGGATTTGAACGATTTGTAATGTTTGAAATCTATAAACGTTTCTGGTCAAATTATGTACTTTTCCAATTAACAGACGTTGTGCACAGTTATAGTTTCCTAGGTCTACAGTACACAAACTGCAGCTGTCAACTTATATCCTTCTGCTGCTGTTTTTTGGCTGGCTGTTTTTTATACAAAACACACGAGACTGAAACAGGATTGGGCAACTCCATGGCCACTAGCTACACGTAGCCAGTAGATAGCACAATTGTGGCCAGATCGAGTTTAGGAATCAACATTTTCCATCATTTATTTTTTATCGCAAATTTGGAAATCAGCAACTGCACTGTCTCACGTCATCGCTAATGTCACGCGCTTCAACACAGCCACAGACTCTGCCCATTTTGTAACATCAGTCTGGTTTAGATGTTTGGTATCAAGTGTTTGTTTTTTTATATGCGCTTGCAAACATTTTCATTGTGCAACTATCAAGTGTTTAAATATATTTTGTTTTTAATCTCACAATATGGATAAGTGGATAATTCGGAAACGAACAAATCCAGATGATGGTGAACACTCAGAAAATAAAGACAATCTAATTGATTTTGGCATTACTGCCGAAAAGAGAATGGCGCGTGGAAAAACGCGAATTTAATGAAAGTTGGAAGTTGAAATTTGCATTGAGTGAAGCAAATAATAAGCCAGTGTGTATTTTGTGCAACAACAACAAGGATGCAACCTTAAGTAACACTTTAACAATTTTCACGGCCTGGCATGGCCTAGCGCGTTAAGGCGTGCGCTTCGTAATCTGAGGGTCGCGGGTTCGCGCCCGAGTCGTGCCAAACATGCTCGCCCTCCCAGCCGTGGGGGCGTTATAATGTGACGATCAATCCCACTATTCGTTGGTAAAAGAGTAGCCCAAGAGTTGGCGGTGGGTGGTGATGACTAGCTGCCTTCCCTCTAGTCTTACACTGCTAAATTAGGGACGGCTAGCACAGATAGCCCTCGAGTAGCTTTGTGCGAAATTCCAAAAACAACAACAACTCTTTTGAAACAGCATTTAATTGAAAATAATGTGAATTCCATGCTGCCATCTTTCCATTGCATTTTGCATCAGGAAAGTTTATGTGCTCAGATGTCCAAAAGTGATGAAATGAAAAATTTGATGAACATTGTTGTAAAAATTGTGAATTATATTAGAAGTGGAAGCTCTCTCATCCATTGACAGTTTGTTGAATCTTTGAAGAAGAGCAATGACTGTACTTTTGATGATCTTACTGATTTTGCAAACGTAAGATGATTAAGTTGAGGAAAAGTCTTGGAATGATTTACTTTCTTATTTCCTCAAATAAGAGAGTATCTTGTTGAAAAAGGTAACATTGAAAATCTCCCTGAAATTGAAACTTTGTCATAACAGTGTTCTTTGTACTTTTTGTGCGACATGATGGCTCACTTGAATAATTTAAATACAAAGCTTCAGGGAAGAGGTAAAATAATAAGCGAGCAATCACAGTCTATTCACGAATTTCAGTTAAAGCTAACTTCCTTGCAGAACAATTACAAAAGAATGATTTGATACATTTTGCAAAGTTGGATAGTTTCTAGAAAATAAAAAAGACTATGATTTCTCTGATGCTAAAGGTGATCTCTAAGCAAACTGGATCAAAAATGTATTCCAAAAATTTGAATCACATTTCTCCGAATTTAAAAATTTGAAACTGATATTTGAATTTTTGCATGATTCATTTCAATCTGACTTAGTAAATCTCAGTAAGGAAGTTATATCATTTTTGTCTTTGGATATGTGTGAATTTGAAGACGAGATGCTTTCCCTGCAAAGGGTAGAACAGATGAAAGGTAAACTGAAATGTTCTGTCAGAGAGATGTGGCTCACTCTTCTGACAAATGAATCTTCCAAATTTAATGACAGCAATTTCAAAATTATTTTCCACGTGGATCCGCATGGGTGTGCGAGTTAACATTTTCTACTCTAGATTTTCTAAAGTCTAGATACAGATCTTTGCTTACTGACATAAATTTAGAGCCAGACCAAAGATGCTCATTGAGCATAGATATTAAGCCAAATTTCACGAAACGTTTTGATAAAACCCCCATCAATATTCACATTGAAGATTAGTTGAAATGCAATTATTTTGATTAAATTGACATCTTTCAATTTTTTTAGTAGTGTGGCCAACGTTGTTTTCATTAGCCACAGTTGTGGCCACTATGAAAAATAAGTTGCCCACTCCTGTACTAGAGCCTTTAGCTCCCGAGAATACTGTGAATCACTGGTATTACACACACATCTTGTCAGTTAACTGACCAGGTAGTGACTTTAGGTACTTTTCATTTTTACGTACTAACAAATCAACGGTGATAACCTATTTTCATGGGAACCAAAGTAAGTCCATTCTACGTACACTTTATAGCGGTATTTGGAATAATAAATTTACACTACTCTTACCACAAACTTCCTGTATTTTTTGTCAGATGAAATTATAAATGTTTTCACTGGATTTAGAAAAAAATTCCAACCTCCAAATTTTAAGTCAATATAGCAAAATTTATCGATCATCACTTAATTTAATTCTTAAATCGTAATTTGAAGATCGCGGGTTCGGGTCCCCCTCACACCAAACATGCTCGCCGTTTCAGCCATGTTGGCTATATATGTGATGGTCAATCCTATTATTCGTTGGAGAACTAAATGTGAACATAACTCACAGTCTACTAGCAGAATGGTCAAACATGGAATTAGTGAGAATTAAGTGTGAACATAAACATAACTAACAGTCTAGAAGCAGAATGGTGAGACCTGGAATTAGCGAGAATTGAATGTGAACATAAACATAACTAACAGTCCAGAAACAGAATGGTCAGACGTAGAATTACCGAGAATTGAATGTGAACATAAACATAACAAACAGTTCAGGAGCAGAATGGTCAGACGTGTAATTATCGAGAATTAAAGGTGAACATAACTAACAGTCTAGAAGCAGAATAGTGAGACCAGAAGTTAGCGAGAATTGAATGTGAACATAACTAACATTCTTCAGCAGAATGGTAGGACGTAGAATTAGCGAGAATTACATGCGAACATAACTAACAGTCTAGCATCAGATTGGTCAAACATGGAATTAGCGAGAATTAAGTGTGAACATAAATACTGGTCCAGAAACAGAATGGTCAGACATGGAATTAGCGACAATTAAATGTGAACATAATTAACAGTCTAGTAACAGAATGATTAGACATGGAATTAGAGAGAATGAAATCTAAACTATAACTGACAGCCCAGCAACAGAATGGTCAGACATTGAATTAGCGAGAATTAAATGTGAACATAACTAACAGTCCAGTAGCAGAATGGTCAGACATGGAATTAGCAAGAATTAAATGTGAACATAACTAACAGTCCAGCAGCAGAATGGTCAGACATGGAATTAGAGAGAATGAAATGTAAACTATAACTAACAGTCCAGCATCAGAATGGTCAGATATGGAATAGCGTCTAGTGGATGTTTTATAATTGATTCTCATGTCTGCGAGACGTCGCTTTAGTTTTTCGAGATATTTAAAATGGCAGCCAAAATATGTATTTCTCACATCTCAACTCCTGCTTGCAATATCACGGCAAAATATGTGCCAAACCTATCTTTCTGATAACTCTTATTTCAACTTAGCATTTTTAATCGCTCTTGGGTCAATGTTTTACCTAATATGGCGGGCATCATGGCGATTTATACTGCTATTATAGCTACCTGATCAACATTTTCAGAAGCTAATAATATATAAATAGAATGTAGACATATCTTAACCATATATATGTAGCTACATACATTAGTTTTATTCAAACGTAGTTTCACAGTTCTGATGTGAGGTGCAACAACAATCTCCTGTGTCACAACTAGGCATGAAAATAAGACGTTTGCTAAGTAGCAAATATTTTGGAGTTTTGTATGATAGAACATTTCTGCAAATGATTTACAAATACACCAATAGCAGTAAGTAAAGAGCTGCCAATTAAGGAAATGTGGTTTAGTGCCAATAAGCAACCAGTATGATAAAAGAAATTAGTTTGGAAGAAATTAGTGTAAGTATCCATGAGTTAATTAGAAGTACAGTCTAGAGTGTAAAATGAGCAAATTATAAGTTGTTATCAGCATGGACTAGATAAGATTAAATTGGATGAAAAGTATGGCGGTTATATTTTCAAGTCGTTTCTCGTCACCACGAATGTGGCGGATGATTGTGAGTCTACACTGAAAGTGTTTGTATAGCCCAGAAAATTTCAAAAATTTGTTCAAAGGATTCAAGTACACCTAGAATGATGTTGCTTAAGTGGTTAGAAAATATACTCTAGAATTCAAGGACGGAACAATGAAATGACGTCATACAGTACTTCCCATACTAAACGACAGTTAAGGTACTCTTAAATTCTACAAACTGATTTAACATTTTAAGACTCTCAATCTAATTTTTACACAGTATATAACTTGTACACATAGAAATAATAATAAAATAATTTCAATTTGTGGCGTGTTAATAAAAAATGGTGATTTGATACTCACTGAATGCAGTCCTTGTATAATGCTTTTCTTTTTCATTAGTGTTAAACCTTAAAGTAAAACAAGGACTGACAAACAAACTATTATCAAGATATTTTGCCTCTGTCGCTATTTGTGGACAAAGCCCTCTATATAGTATTTAATTCATAATTCATATTCACTTACTTTCTGTTTTTGTAATCGGATAATTATTTTAGTTCAGTTAAGATTAATATGTTATAAAAACCAAAGGTAATTTATATAAGAATTAATGCAAACGTGATAATAACTTTAATATGATTTTTTTCTGTAATTCAGTACAAATCTTATATAATGGGATAACTATAAACGGTATCGAACCAGAAATTTCATTGTTATAAGTCCTCAAGCTTACCGCTGAATCTCCAGGAGAAGGAATATTTATTTATCCAATTTTTAGGATTGTTGTTAAGCAACACTATGAGCTATCTGGGTCCGGCATGGCCAGGTGGTTAAACATATTCGCCATTTTAGCCGTGGAGGCGTTATAATGTTACGGCCAATCCCACTATTCGTTGGTAAAAGAGTAGCACAAGGGTTGGCGGTGGATAGTGATGATTAGTTGCCTTCCCTCTAGTTTTACACTGTTTAATTAGGGATGGTTAGCTCAGATAACCATCGTGTAACTTTGAGCGAAATTTCGAAACAACAACAACAAATGAATTATATGTCTGCACCCACCACTAGTATTGCAATTCACGTTTCAACGTTATAAGTCGTCGAGACTTACTGTTCTATTGGAGAGCAAATGACCTACATGTGTGTAGGAGTCTTTTGTAAAAAATATATTGACGAAACAAAAGATATTAGAGATTCATAATGACAAGAAACCCACTTGAAGTAAAAATATGTTCTCCAAACGGCTGGTATCGATATTAAAACTTTAATTAAAATAAAGTACAGAACAACGTTTTGACCTTCTTAGTTCATCTTCAGGTCAACATAGATTGTAAATTGGGTGGCTCAGCAGTAATGAGGGCTTGTAACGCTAAAAATGGATTTAGATATCCGAGATTGTCCTGGTGGACAGAATACAAATAGTTCACGTGCTTAAGAATAAACAATTCTTGAATCATAGCTGGTAACTTGACAAAAATATAAATTTTTATTTATCTCTAATATACAGGGCATTTGGTGTTAAAAATGCTTTATGCTTACAATTCATTGTGAAAAGTTACTGTTGACAAAAATAATGACGTAATTTAACCAGTTTAAATATTAGAAAAGTTATCTTATTTTCATTAAGTCAATATTTGTATAAAAGTAAATATAAAATCACTGTTGTCAGGTCGTAAACTAAGCTTGTTGTTTGGGGACTTGTATGTTTGTTGTCCCGCAAGTCGTGAGAATAAAAATTTGGACAGACGATAATAAAGAATAAACTCTTAGTTTATTTTGTGTGACATTTTGAGCAGACGTCAGGTAGTAAATTCCGCGTTAGAATGAAATTAGGCTTATGTTAAGTTTTGTATGTTTAAGTTAGTTTTATAATAGCAGTGTAAATAACTGTTTAGTCTCAGTAATTTGAGAATAAACGATCCCTAACTCGAGGAAAACAGGTCAAACTTCTCTACTATCCAACGTTATCGATTATATACGTGGCCAACAATATATCTCAGTGTTAATACCCATACCAGCCGTCCTGAGGTGAATTTTTAATTCAAATGGGTTTTTCGTCATCACGAGTAACCAATAATAGTTTTAAAATAACAAACACTAAACTAATAACATCGCTTATAAAACAACTGCAAGAAAAAGTAAGTCGAGTAAGCAGATAAAAACTGGAATTACAAAGAAAACAATACCTTCGCTTTTAATACAGGCCTGGCATGGCCAGATGAGTTAAGGTGTTCGACTCATAATCTTAGGGTCACGGGGTCGAATCCCCGTCGCACCAAACATGCTCGCCCTTTCAGCTGTGGGGGCATTATAATGTAACGGTCACTTCCACTATTCGTTGGTAATGCCGGGTCTATCGGCTTAAAATAGTTACATTTATATTTTTATTAAAGTTACTACACTTTTAAACACACTACTTACGTAATCTAGTCTATAGGCATGATGCGTTTCGTCCAATCCTGACGTCTTTAGTTCGGGTGGAATACAGAAGTGGTCAAAGCACAAAGCTACTCGAGGGCTATCTGTGCTATCCGTCCCTAATTTAGCAGTGTAAGACTAGAGGGAAGGCAGCTAGTCATCACCACCCACCGCCAACTCTTGGGTTACTCTTTTACCAACGAATAGTGGGATTGACCGTCACATTATAACGCCCCCACGGCTCAGATTACGAGTCGCGCGCCTTAACACACTTGGCCATGCCGGGCCATCCATACATGTAGCTAAGAGATGAGGAAAATCGTGTTAGCCTTCCTTCCAAGACAGTCTATGAAGATAGGTGGTACACCAATCTACATGTCTTTGATCTTCCTAACTTAATAGTTCATTCGGGATTGGAGCTTTATAATAATAGTTATCAGTTCTACTGATGGAACAGTCCAAAATAGTTAATTCCTTAAGGAAATACATATTTTCCACTAGGAATTCTTCTACCTCCACTAAAGCAGTCTTGATTTGTCTTGTCCTGTAAACATAACACTTGGTTAGGTATAAATAACTTTAGTGTATTCTCCTGTAAATAGAACACTTGGTTCAGTATAGGTAACTTTACTGTCTTATTATCCTTTTTGGTGATAATACTTATTTTGTGTGTTTTGCCAGATTGCTTTATCCTTTCTCTCCTTATTTACTATTTTTATCACAGACTGGTGGTGCCTGTAGGACTGTTGTACTCTGATCTCCTTCCTAGTTGCTACTTCAATGAGATCAAACAATGTGGCGTGAGGGATATTAGTCTCAGTACCATTACTGCGAGCTCTATCACTGATCAAACTTCACTCATACTCGGACTTTAGCATATTCTGAATCGTCATCTCATCTGGATGTTGATAAGCTCTGGTTAGTCTATTACATAACACTTGTAGCTTATGTCCAAACACTCAAACAAATCCATTTTTTTGCTGGTTCATATTTCTTAATCGTGACATTATTGTATTGGGTATTACTCGTTTACCATATTCCTTTGTTAACCAACGTGTTAAAAACTGGAAATCTACAGTTTCTCACATGTCATAACCTCTAAAGAACTGTTTTACTTTTCCTGCAGTTCTTAGTCTTAAAATCTCTGATTTCTGGACGTCAGTCCGCCTCGGTATTCTAGTGGCTTCATTTAATGCATCTATAAAACTCTCGACATTTTCATCAAGCTTGCCCTGAAACAATGGTTTTGGCACATTAAATGTGTAGTGCCTCAGGGACGTAGTTGAGTGGGTGAATCTGCTGCAACTTTGGTGGTATTCTCAGTTACTTATTCAATCTTATTCCCTGCTTACACTACTTATAGTACCTTAATCTAACTTATTAACTTCAAATTCTTTTTTTGTTTTAACGAACCTGCCGTTAGTTTAAGTAAAAAATTCTACCGACTGTGCCAGTCATGTAACGTGGTCGTGAGCTGACTTACAGGCAGACCGAGTGGATTCGCTGGTGTAGCCGTTGGAGTTCAACTAATACAACCTGCTATTGCATGAAATATTTATTTGAAGTGAGGATGTAGTGGGCGAACAGAGCACACAGAACTAACTCGAGGGTTTATAGAAGAGACTTGAGACTAGAACTTCTAATAACACTTTTATTTAAACATGGAAACCCTTAATATTTACACACATATATATACGCAGTTTATCTTTATTCACGTTTATCATAGGCAATCATTTTAACTCTATTAACATGATGGCCGATATTTAAGAAAGAATAGTATTAAAAATATTTGCAAAGTGCGCGTCAAATGGCCTGGTTTTTACTAATAGCAAGATACATCTTCTGTACTTGTTCCTCCATTCCTTCTTGATTTCTCTTCCTTCTTCTTCTTCTGATGAAGATGAGATGCGAGCCTTATAGATGATGATTTCACTCATGTCGGGTTGCTTGCTAGATTCTGAATATTCTGGTGTCTTTTCTAGGACCTTTTGTAGCTGAGGGGAAATTGTCGGCCTATTCTTAGTACCATTGTGTCAGCTGACTTCCTGGTTGTGATTTCTCAAGCACATTTTGTAGTAATAACTTATACTAACGTGTCATCAAACAGTCAGAGTTCTTCCTTGTTTATGAACTCCAAAATGTGTAAGCTGTATTGGTTAACCAACCACCATAGCTCATAATGTCACGTCGTCCCCCTATCCAAGGTTCTTCTCGGTTTCAACGTCCAAGTTTGCTTAACCCTATTTAACCTCGATAGCGTAAGTTCACTTGAACTCAAAAATACAACGGACAGTTTCTCATCTTTAGTTTATAGCTTAAATAACCCTGTTAACCTTGATAGTGTCTATCTGTTCCAATGTAAACAAATAACAGATGTTTTTCAGCGACTTTCTTTGAATCTCTGTTGTTCTTAATAGTGTCAGGTCTTCCAAAACTAGTTGTAAATTAATCACACAGCAAAAAGTATATTGGCGCATCTCCCTAAGTCATCGCTGTTATATAAACATCATTGCTTTGAACATGCCTTCCTATACTTCACCAGTTTCTGTTTATTACTACAAACACCCACACGAGGCATCCAATATCTAGAGATGCTCAGAGGAGAAAAATGTTGTTAGATACAAATGAAAACCAAGAACAACTTAAGTCAGGATTGTGGAACCGACGAAATAGTTAGACTATCTGTAATATATGATAATTGTGACATACTAATGGGCTTAACGACATTTTAAGTTTGTTGTTGTGGCTGTTGTTTAAAATTTGTAGTGCATACTGAAGGAATTTACATATTTTGATAAAAGTTGGGAAGAACGACCTTTACACTCCAGTTAAATATAAAATAATATAATTTTTATTTAAACCAACATTTCGCTTTTGCGGCTTCTTCAGGATTGATATATATGGGCGAAACATTGGTTCAAATAAACATATATTATTTTATATTTATTTGGAATGTTTGTTTGTTTGTTTTGGAATTTCGCACAAAGCTACTCGAGGGCTATCTGTGATAGCCGTCCCTAATTTAGCAGTGTAAGACTAGAGGGAAGGCAGCTAGTCATCACCACCCACCGCCAACTCTTGGGCTACTCTTTTACCAACGAATAGTGGGATTGACCGTCACATTATACATCCCCACGGCTGGGAGGGCGAGCATGTTTAGCGCGACGCGGGCGCGAACCCGCGACCCTCGGATTACGAGTCGCACGCCTTACGCGCTTGGCCATGCCGGGCCTATTTGGAATGTAAAAGATCGTTTTTCCTTAACTTTTATCGAAAGGCGTTTCAATAATTTGATTTATTTCCAAATACCCAGGTCTATCAATCATTTCTTTCTAATAATCTATTTCAGTTTAATCTTAAAGATTATTGTCAGAACAGAAAGCTCAGACCTGAAAAACAGGAGGTTCCTGAATACAAGGTTATTGGTGAGTTGAATCTTGGACAACATAAGGTCCTCGAATATCAGGTTATTGGCGAGTTGAGCCTTTGACAACAGAAGGTTCTTGAATCTCGGGTTATTGGTGATTTGAGCCTTGAATAACAACATGTTCTCGAATTTCATGTTATTGGTAAGTTGGCTCCTGAACAACAAGAGGAGGTTCCGGAATCTGAAGTTATTGGTGAGTTGAACCTCGAAAAACAGGAGGTTCTCGAATATGAGGTTATATGAGCCTTAGGGAGCGTTATGCGGGATTTCACTAAAATAAACAAAGAAACAAAATAGAAGGAAAAAATGTGATTGATGGAATGTGGTAAGTGATTAATCACTAGACTAATTAATCAGTGTTTAGTTAATTAATTATTTTCACACAAAACATTTATAGTTGGAATAATTGCAGAGAATAATAATTGGAACTATTAATTTTGATTGGTTGATATGTCTTGAACCATTAATTTACCTTAAAATTTTTTAAATAATTTTTGTGATAAATTGATTTAAACATAATTTCAGTTAATCAGTTATTTTATGTAGCATTATCATTGAAATTGATAGTTGTATATTATGATTGATTTGGACGTCCAACTGTTCTGTGTTTATTATACAAACTTGGCCAGGCATGGCCAAGCGCGTTAAGGCGTGCGACTCGTAATCTGAGGGTCGCGGGTTCGCATCCCCGTCGCGCCAAAGATGCTCACCCTTTCAGCCGTGGGGGCGTTATAATGTGACGGTCAATCCCACTATTCGTTGGTAAAAGAGTAGCCTAAGAGTTGGCGGTGGGAGGTGATGACTAGCTGCCTTCCCTCTAGTCTTACACTGCAAAATTAGGGACGGCTAGCACAGATAGCCCTCGAGTAGCTTTGTGCGAAATTCAAAAACAAAAACATTATACAAACTTAAAACAAAACTGCATTTTTTTTTTACAGTAAGAACATTTGTGAAGACTACAAGGACACCATTTTATGTCCTCGGTGTGACATAGAAGGATGTAGATATGGAAGATTAAGCCAGACATGCACTTTTGCAAGAATAACTCATCTTTTTGACAATGGTGCTGCAGTATTTTTTGTTTTTTTATATCACTCTGGGGTAAGTATTATAAAAATGTACAGAGGATGGAGAAAAATGTGCCCTAATAAATAAAATGCCATTAATTTCTTATTTCGTTTATTAGATAACAGAAAAATATGGAAAACTATATGTTTTTAGAACATATTCAAGACCAGTTAAAGTATATTCTCAAATCTTAATTTTAACACTAGCTTTCATAAATACCTGAACGTTTTATGATGCTAGTTACATATTCTCATAAAAGATCACCTGATATTAATCTGATTGAAAAGTTATAGACTGAATTAAACTGATTAATGAAACATCACAAGCCAAACATGAACTTTTTAAAGTAAATATTAACTGGTTTGTTTTATTTTGAGTTTCATTATTGCATTGAATTACTCCAGAGAAACTTGTTTGATCCTTTTGTAAGCTAATTGAAATAAGAAAATCTAAGAAACTGCAGCAGGTGCATAATTTTAATGAAAATATGTAATTAAAATCGTGAAAAGTTCAGGTATTTACAAAAACCAGTGTTAAAATTAGGATTTGAGATCATGTTTGAACATTATCTTAAAGTGCATTCTAGAAACATAGTTTTATATATTTTTTGTTGTCTAATAAAAGATATAATAAATTAACAACATTTGTTTTTTTTTGGCAGTGCCTTTTTGTCTATCAGCTATTGATTTGCATATTTAAAATTAAGATGAATCAGTAGTGATCCCTTCTTCAGGCTCTATTTTAGTTTTTAACACCTCAGTTTCATAGTTTTAACCAGAATAGCTAGATTAATGTTTGGCACTTAGAAGATTCTACAGAAATCAACAATGCTACTAAACAAACTATAGTCTTGATGCTAAGTTCACTATTTAAAACTCAAGACTAGAAACTGTTGAAAGCACAGAATACCTCTGGATAATATGAAAACATTTAGTTTGAGTCTTTTTAGATGACATCTTGCTTGATTTTTTGAAAAACCTCAAAAATTTAACAGTTTCATACTGAAAAGTTGAAACAATCTATATGTTTAGGACATAAAGTAACAGTCACACAGTACCATATTTTCAAGATTTCAACATCAAGTTCATCATATATAACTCAATACCTCTTTAAATCTTTATACTTAAGTCCAAAACCAAAACATCCATCTTGTTACACCCAAAAATCTCAAACCTCCTTAACTTCAAAAATCGACATCAAACACATCCATTTTGTTACATCCAAGAACCTCAAACTTCGTTAACTGCAACATCAAACACATCAAATCTGGTATAGTTTCAAGACTTGAAACCTTTGTAACTACAAAACAACATTGAACATGCCAAACTTTTTACAGTTCCAGGAATTTAAATGTCCATAACTGTAAACCAACATCAAGGATGTTGAACTAACCCCAAAATCATATTAATAGTCAGAGATTTCTTAGTGTATAATTTGGGGCTTCTTGAAAGACAATAGTGAAAACACTTTATGATACGAGTTTGTATCATAAGCACTGTGATGAACAAAAATAGTTGACTTAGTTATTCTAAATTGTGTGCTATATCAGTTTAAAGAACAATTTCCTTTCCATTATGATCTCTGTTGTTAGTGATGATTAACTTTGTTACTTTGTCTTTATTTACTTTTAGCTGTAACATTTTTTGAATTGTGGAAAAGGTATTTGGAAATAATTACACACCATTGGGATATGACTGCTTTTGACACTATAGATAATGTGTACTTTTGTTTTATTACTTTGTGATTATTTGTGTTTATTAGTTTTAACAATTTCATGCCTTTTTGCTATTCCTGCAAAACTCAAAAGATACTGTTTATGATTTATCTGTCAGTATATATATTTTAGAATTATAAACTTTTGACAGTATGATAAAATGCTACATTTAAATTATAGAAACTTTTCATGTTTTATATATTTCATGATATTCGAGCTCTGTTTTCAACACTATTTTGCTATGTTAGAAGCTAGTGCATGTTTCGGGTTACACACTTTACTTATGCACATAATGACTGCTATTGTTATAATTTTCAATCTTGTAAAACAAATTTCTTTCTGCCTTTTTGAAGGGTATGTGGAACTGTTGCTGATTAATTTTATTTCCAGTGTTCCTGGGCCTGGAATGACCTGGTGGGATAGGACAGTTAACCAGCAGTCTGTGGGACTAAAACCATTGTCAAACATAATCATGTGTTCAGCCACTGGCACATTATAATCTTATGTTAGTCTCATTAACCACTGACAAAGAGTAGCCCAAGATTTGGCTGTAGATGGTGTTGACTAACTTGCTTTTTCTATTCTATCTTTGGTAACCTTGCAAGAAAATCAAGAAATAATCAAACTCATTGACCTGAGTTGGTCATTTATACCTTATCTGTGTTTTTTATTTCAGCATCTGATTAATATTATTTTGTATGCTATGATTCATTCTATTATTCACTTAGAAATATTGTGGTTCCCCTTTCTTTCTGATACTTTATCATTTTTCTTTGAACAACTTTTCTTTTTGTTTGATGCTGCAAAATCTGCCTGAGTACAACCTGCACCATGAGCAAGCAAACCTACATCATGGAAGTTACAAATTCCGCTGACTTTTTAAAATAGTTTATAGTTAAAATTTATCAATTAAAAATAGTTATTTACTTCTGACAGCCATCTTTTTTTGAGCATGTCACGAAGTTGTGGTGAGTTACATTCAAATTTAAATTAAACTAGTTTCTGGTCATGGAATACTACTAAATATAGAATTAATATTTAGCAAATAATCTATATTTTAATAGTATATATGGTTTAAGTTCTTACTTTTATAAGGCAATATAGAAAAAAATCTAGAACTTTTCCTAGTGTGAGAATTGTGACCTTTGCTAACTCTAGGCATCCCCTCTCTCTAATTCATGTACCACCCCTCCAAAAAAGTACAAAATTTAGAATAAATTACTCATTATAATATCATCATCATTCAGATAGAACTCCATAGTTATCTCAATATTATATCATTTATAACCAAAAAAATGCCAAAGCTTTTTCTGTAAAGAGAATTGTCAATTTTGCTTTAGTTTGAGTTTGATTCTAATAGGAAACACGTGGAAAAGGTTAGGCAAAATATTAATGCCTGCTTTTGCAGAGTTAGAAAGCCAAATAAAGTTTGATAGTTATGGTACATTATCTGCATTTTGCACATTATTATTCTGTGTTCTTTGGTGCATTATTTAACTTAAATTATATAATGTGCAGTACCTTCAGTATAAAAAGTATGGATAAGTTTCATCAACAGAAAAACAGTATAAAGAATATCCAGGTAAGTATGTTTTGCTTGTTTTTCCTGTATATTTTTTTATTTATTATCACAGAGAAGACAGCTAGTTATCATCACCCACTGCCATCTCTTGGGCTACTCTTTTACCAATGAATAGTGGGATTTACTATCATATTATAATGCCCCCATGGCTGAAAGGGCAAGCATGTTTGGTGTAATGGGGATTCGAACCCACGAACCTCAGATTACAAGACAAGTGCCCTAACCACCTGGCCATGCCGATTATGGAAAAAAAGTAATTAAAATGTAAGCATAGGAAAGTTTGTAAGGTAGTTAAAGATGTGAGTAAATAATATAATAATGTTATAAAACATTTCACACATAATGTATGCATAATGTAATTTGTAGCTATCATTTGGAAAGTATGCGATTCATGTTATGCATAATATAATTTATAGTCTAACTACAAATAACTTATAATAAATTATAAGTTATAACTTATAACAGCTCTATCAGTAGTTAGTGTTTAAAGGGCAATAAAAAATTAAAATTTAGGTTTAAATAGATGTATATGGTTATGAGTGTAAAGCTATTTAAGATAAACAAATTTAGTTTGATATTATAATTTTAAGTCATTTAGAAAGAAAAAAGGGTGATTAGAATTATTTTGATTTTAGGAAGGGAGAGGCCTTACAAGGGTAGTCAAACTGATCAATCTTGGATAAAGTTGGGGTAATGAAAGTGACAGATAAAATGTAAAGTTTTACTGGAAAGAAAGTTTTATTTATAAGATCTCAGAGATTACACAAATGAAGTTTGATATTATTGAGATAAAAAGGTATTTTTAATCATAATGTAGAAATCATTTTGCACTTGAACTAGTATATAGAAATACAATAAGTGTTCACAGACAATTATTTTGTAAAAATACTTTATTAAGAAATTAATTTTTTGTGAGTGAAAGGCTTGTATAATGAGTACAAAATGGCTATAAGTTAAGTTGATTCAAAGAACTTCATTGTGAAAGAATTAGCTGTATGGATGCAAATTTGTTTTAAGTTACAGGTTTTGATTTTGGGTTCATTTCAGTGTGCTCTGAACAAGAGTATTAGAGTTTGTGAACTTGCTGAATCTTTTATGAACATAATATATCACTTATGGTCATAGCCCTCTAGGAAGAAACGTAATATATTTTTGAACAAAATGTTGCTGATGTGGACCTTGTAACTTCTGTACAGTTGTAGTTTTATTGGTTTTTAGCCAACTACCATTTCTTAACTTCTGTTATCATCATATGTTGTAAATGGCCTTTATCTCAACTTTAAGAAGACATAAACCAACTTGTTAAACTCATTAGGCTAACTGGATAAGCTCTTTTTCTGCTATTTTCAATTATATAATCCAGTGTTGGTTCCAATTAAGCAGAAAATCACATAGAAGTCAGTGATAAAAGTTTAGTATGGTAAGGAAAATATGAACAACTACCACAGCTATAGTTATGATTTTCATTTCTAATCGTTGTAAAATAATTTGCTCTATCATATGTTGTTTTTAATTTATCATGTTGAGCTGTAATAAGAAAATAAAAATTTTTGTATTTAACAAGATTGGCTTTAAAATGTTTTAGGCTCATATAACTTATTATGTTGCTCTAACAGGGCAGTTATTTGTTAGGCCATGTTTATATTATGTAAACTTGACCTAAGTAACTCCTTGAATGGTAAAATATCACCACCAAAAGGGATAAGTAACAAAGATATTTATAAATTAATATAAAATAATTTTAAAGCTTATTAAATAGATTAACTGAAAACATTCTGATTAGCAACTAAAAAGTTGGTTTGCTTATCATTTTTGGTATAATAAAATTATTTTGATTGTACATTGCTGTTCACAAAAACACCAAAACTATGTGAAGTGTTCTTCAGAACAAATATTTTGCAGTATTCTCAAATGAAGTCTTTATGGGAAAAGATTTACAAGGATGTAGAAAAGTAAAATAAATAGTAATATAAATTCAGTAAAAAACAAAAGTAAACATTTGTTAATTGTTTCTTTGTAAATGTTTTAAAGAAACAATAAATAATGAAACATACAAAGTAGAGAATTCATGTAATATATTGTATTATTAAAAAAGCAACATAATCTCTGAAAAATTCACTTCAAATTTAACACAATTTCATTAAGATGTTTTTTTGAAGTGCTGTGAAATGAATCATACAAGAGACGCATCAGATTGACACACCTGATTATTTAGGAGTAAATTAAGTCTTAGTTATGTCTGTTTTTCTACCTTTTTTGAGAGCTCAGGTCTTAAACTTTTAATTTAAGTTATTAATTTGCAAGAATTTTATTTCTTTTATTTACTACTGTTCTGTAGTAGTTATCTTTGAGTATCTTTTCAAAAGTGTTTTTAAAAATAGTGTCTAAATGTTATTTTTTTGAGAAAGTTGCTCAAAAATATGTTTAAAAATGCAAATTACTTTTAACACGGAGATATGATGTCACACTTGAACTATTGATTTTAATTTGGTTTCATTTGTTTTTGTATCTTCAGGAGCATCCAAGTCTCAAATATTTAGCTAAGTTATCATCAGTAAAGAAAAAGGAACAAATATCTGATACAAATGTAAGAATATCATTATTTTTAGTGTTAATTAAACATGAAAATAAAAACCTGATGCTCTATGGAAGATAGAATTTAATATCAGTTTTTGCCCATTATTTTTATTGTTTGTCTTTTACAAGTCTCTGTTGATGGTGGTTTCACATCCTTGTGGTTGGTCATCAGAATGTAAATTGGACTATAAAAATAAGAATAAAGACATGAAAAATGCAGCAAAATTGTTAAATATTAGAATTTTGCTGAAATTGCTACTGAAATTACTGTATCAAACAAATATCATATCCTTGATACCTTTTGTATGAACTCTTGAAATTTTTGAAAGCTGTAAAACATAAAAAAGTGCTGTTATTTTTTAAAAAGAAATAGTTGCTTTAAAAAATAGTCTGAGCATGAATTAAAAGATTTCTATATTGAGAAACATGGAGAAGTGTGGATAAAAATCCACGACCTTAACCGAGCACTGTTTAAGATTGAAACTTTTAAATGTCAACTTTTGTGCTTGTTTTAAAATATTCCTTTTTTTAAACCAAACAAATAGATTCGATGTTACAACACCTACATTATGATTTTATTTTTCCATTCAAAAATAGTATTTATTGAACTTCACAAGGAATATTACAGCAGTTTTTTTATCAGTTATGTTTCTTTTTCCAAGACCACATGTTTGAACTTTATTTCTTACAAGTTATGAAAACTCATTATTTAGTTCTTTTACTGATGTGTTTTTCTAAGTGCTTCTATAATATACACTATTATAACAGATAAATGAGACACATGTTCTCTTTTGGAAGAGATGACTCCATGCTCCATATTTTCTTGCTATATGGTATTACTACTAGTGAGTATTTATTTATGAATTTATTTGAACACTATGAAAGCTCTGTTTATATATTGTTTTTGTTTCATGGACAAATTTCAAGGAGATGTACAGACCAGTGTGAATGTCCTTGCAGTGAATTTTGATTTGAAGTTGTGTGCATCAGATCTGATAATTTTGTAGCTAAGAAAGAATAATTATTTGCTGTTTGTGTGTTTAAAGGGGAATTTAATGTTGGAATGGATGATGTTTGTATATATTCTATTGGATTGAATCCAGCAAAAGTTTCGTGTTGGGGTATCAGTTGCAGAATGTATGGCTTGTGTTTTACTGTATCTTACAAAACAGTTTCCTGCCTAAAAAATCCAGCTAAAAACTTAGGGACCCACTCCATAAAAGGAAAAACAACCTCTGGCTGTATGTTTTTACATGATTGTGTAATATAATCAGGTTTATTTAGGTCCGTGTGTTTAATCCTTTTATTAACTTTAAATATATTGAATTGAGACCATTTTTTATATTCAAAATAACCCTAAATTAGTGTGTTTCATTTTGGGTGTGGGATCAGATAAGTGTGCCATGAGCACAGAAACTTTGGAACCATCTGCTCTGTGGTGTTCTAAACCACAGAAGTCAGACTGCTCTATATCACTGGATTATGATTCTTCTAACTATGTTTCTCACTTGGACAGAGATAAGTCTACTGATTTACAATAGTCCAGATAGCCCAATGTACTTTGCTTTAAAAAAAACAACACTTTCAACTACAGTATTAGCAGATTCATAGTCTGCTTGTTTATGCCATATCCACAGGCTTATTTTTAAAGATTTCTTCATTTTTAGCAACACACTATATCAGCTGAGCCCTTAGGTCTTAACAGCAAACTTTGATGTCATGCAAATTTCTGCTGATGTTCCCACTGAAGAAGCTTGGCTTGCATTACTGCACTGAGCCTTAACATTAATGACCCTAATACTTTAATTCACATCTCTAACACACACTTTTCCCTCCTCCTTGAAATTTACTAAACCAAAAATAACTTCATGTTTAATAACAAAAGAAGTTATGCAGATGTATTAAGCACTGGCAGCTGTGTTTATAACATACATCGTTACACAAGTTACAAATTATTTAGTAAATCCATTCCACTCTATTCATATATGTCATTCACACTTTTGTCAAGCTCATTTTTACTGAACACACACATTCCATTCACCTAAACATTAAATTTGCAATTTAACAAACAAAAGGAAAGAAACAATTGTTTTTTGTTAAGGCTATGACTCCACATATGACACTTTGCTCTTAAATATAGACATTTTGCAAAAGAGTTAAGTACAATATGTAACATACCACAAGCATTTTGACACAGCAATGAGGAAGATATTTTTATGTAAATGTTTACAATTCATATGTTTTAAAGGTCTTTGGATGTTGTAAATATCACATTTGAATTTACAGTGTCATTTAAAAATGGCTTACTGTAGAGCTGTATGGCATACATTGTTGTAAATCATTTTATAAACATGTTTTTCAATTTCAAAATATGATTTTAAAATCATGGTCTGGAATATACATGCTTTTTTGATGAATGTATGCAAAACAGATAATGTTTAGTTAACATAGGTCAGTAACTGTTAATAATCTTTAAAAATTTACCATCGGTGTTATTATTATTCACAATATTAACAGTAATAATACAAATTATGTTATAGTTTGTTTGTGTTTTTAATTTCATGCAAAACTACCCAAGAGCTTTCTGCACCAGCCATCCCTAATTTAGCAGTGTAAGACTAGAGGAAAGGCAGCTACTCATCACCACCTACCATTAATTCTTGGGTTACTCTTTTATCAATGAAAAGTGGGCTTGACTGTCACATTGTAATACCCCCATGACTGAAAGGGCAAGCATGTTTGGAGTGATGGGCATTCGAACCGTGCACCTTGGACTATGAGTCAAGTGCCTTAACCACCTGGCCATATGATATTATGGATTGTTATCATTGTAATTTATAGTAAATACGAGTTATATGCCTATAACCAAGACCAGAATAGGCTATACTATACAAAAGAAACAAAACTGTTAAATCTACAATTGTAGGTGTAAGAATGAACCAAGCAATTTATCTTTCATATTACATATTTTAATTTTTTCATTTAAATTTTAACATCCTAAATTCTCATTACTTCTTATGTAACATGAACAAAGTTTATTCTTTAGTTTTATCATATTTTATTTTTGAAAGAGCAAAATAATATCAAAATGTGCTGTTTGTAATTTCAGAGATGCAGTATCATGAGTACTGATTTTGTCTTGAACTGGTATGATGACATATCTGAATAATTGGATCTGTTAGTGTAGTTGGTAAATAAATGACTCCTTCCCAAGATATAGGACCTCATCCATGTGCCCTTAAGATTCCATTCTCATGGTGATCCCAATACATTATATAGTAGTGGTCATATAATTGGACATTGAATAAGATAAAGAATGCTTATTCATAATTTACCTTAGCTGAATCACACCCTGTGGTCAAGATTGTATTTCTGTTTTCTGTGTTATGGTAGCTCTTGACATTTTACAGACTTAACAGATTATGTTTTTTTCTTTTGGTTACAGTAGCTCTTTATGCTATGATTCCTTATAGACTTAACAAATTATGTTTTGTTCTTTAGGTAACAATAGCTATTGCTGCTGTGGTTGGTGTGATTTTTTACAGAATATCCATTCAAACTGCACTGTACTTCACATTGAGTGACAATCAGACATTTACCAGCATGGTAGCTCTCATTACCTCAGTCACAGCTGAACTGTTGAACCTTGTGTGCATAATGGTCTTTAACCTGGTAGGTCACTTAAATAAGAAAAGTAAGGGATATGAAATTCACTGAATTTTACTTTTTATGGTTTTATCCAAGATGATGTGGATCAAATACCTGTTTATAGTGGTATGTGTATAAGTGTGTGTGTATATATATATATATATATGTGTGTGTGTGTCAAATACCTGTTTATAGTGGTATGTGTATAAGTGTGTGTGTGTACATATATATATGTGTGTGTGTCAAATACCTGTTTATAGTGATGTGTATGTAAGTATATATATATGTGTGTATATATTTATTTATTTATATTATTATTCATTTATTTATTGTTTACTTATGTATTAAGAAAAACATAAATGTAACTGATTGTAAGTTTATAAGATTATCTCGTTTTCTATTCAAATGTAAATAATATGATGTTTTTCATACTAGTATTTTCAAGACTGAAATTAAAATGCTTAAGAATTTTTAATGTGTGCACCAAGATAGTCTACGGCAAATCTCTACACTTTGTGTACAAGAAAAATTGTTTAAAAAAAAAAAAGAGACAAAATGTTATTGTTCAAGGACATATGCATATGACATTGTTGTTTTTACCTTTTTAAACTTATTCAATAGTGGTGTTCAATTCTGTATTTTTTTCCTGTTTACTTTTCTTTAGAACACATCTGTTACCTCTCTTCAGTTATATACAAATATTGGCTTACTGTAGAATGTGATAGTATGTTGTTTTTTTTTCTCCATTGCAGGAATTAGTGTATATTAATTATTACTGTTGTTCTTTTACCTATGGGATGGGCATGTATGGAAATTTGCCTTAGAAACATTTTATACACACTAGAAATTACAAGCCAGAGTTAAAAAGAATCAAAAGAAAATGAATACTGAACAAAAAATAAAAATTGCAATATTAATATCACACTGATGTCTGATATATTTTGGTATTGTTTCATTATTTGTATGTTAGGGGTGGATGGCCCTAGTAGTCAATATGTTGGACTCTGAACCTGAGGGTTTATGGTTCTCATCCTGTTGCAGCAAAAATGCCTTTCACACCTTGGGATAATGGGAATGTTGTAAAAGTGATGGTCAAATCCTGCTATTTTATTAGGGTAACTGAAGAATTGGCAGTAGGTGCCATTTCCTAGTCTATCAGTGTAAAGTTAGGGTTGGCTAGTGTGGATGTTCTTTGTGGAACAACCAACTGACCATTCACCTTTTTTTTAGATTTATGGAAGAATAGCCACCTACCTTACTGAATTAGGTAAGTTTTACCTGTTTTTAATTTTAGAATAACAAAATGTTACCAAAATCTGACTGCAAGAGTTTTTATATCTATTTATTTTAGTGCCAGATAAGTACTGTTTTGTAGTCATACAAGTTTATCAGAATCAGTTATACATCTTGAAAAGTATATACATATACATTTTATTGGTCAATGAATGAAAATCATGCATATGAGGAAAAATCAACTGTTTATACTGGCACACAGTAATTAATTGTTTATGCTGGCACTTGCTACAAGGAAAATCAACTGTTTGTTCTGTAATTAAAGTATTTTCCATTTTGTCTACAAGAAGAATAAAAACATTTAATGATGGTTTGATACATAGGGAGAGACCAGGAAATAGATTACTTTTTAAATTAATCATTCCTGATTTTACTTATTAACATAATAAATTACACAATGTTTACATACTTTATTAGACTGGACTTGAGTTCTGATGGCCAAAGAGAAATGTTCACACATTTAAAAGCACAATGTTAGGTCATTATTTCTTTTAAAAAAAATTATTTAAGCCACATTATACCTGAACTTGAAGCTTTAAATGTTATCTAAATTTTTAATTAAGTTTTCTATTTGTACAGAATGTAGTAAAATAACATTAGGAATAATTATATATAATTATGTGGAAAATTGCTAACAGCAAATGGCAACACTTTCTTATTACTTTACCAGTCTTAGTTTTATTATTAATCAGCTCTGAGTGTTTTGTTAAATAAACCAGTGGATCAGTGTGAAATACAGTAAAGGATATTTAGTTATAATATTATAAAGCCTTGTGATCACAGTAATGAAAACTATCCACATGGACTGGATCAACCAAGTACCAGTGTTGGACATTCTCAACAGGTGTTGTGGATATTGTAGGTGATGCTGGTGTTTGGGTATAGTGCATATGAAACCCTGGTGTTGCTGCAGTGTCTTTCTTTGGCATTGTCGTGCATTCCCTTTGTAGGTCTCCATGGTGGTTGGGATCAGTGGGCAACAAAATATTCTTTCTTTACATTGGTTCCACCCAGATAAATAAATCAAAATAAAATAGTGAAAAAAAAACAGATCATTGGTAAACAATCATGTCTTGAAGATTCTGAGCAACAATTTTCAACCTCTTCAACACCTGTACCTCATTTTCTTGTGGAGACAAACATTTAGGGCAAATATCTCCCTTTTTTATTTAGAAGGGTCCAGAGGGGCTTCCTGTCTCTCCTAAGTCAGTCAAAAAGCTTTGTTCTGGTGACATATTGGTGTAAACATCCACTCCTAAACACAGAGAACTCCTCTTGCATTTGAAAGCCTTTGGGGATATATCCATCAAGGTTACTCCCCATGCTACTTTGAATTCATCATGAGGAGTTATTGTTGAGAGGGATTTGAAGAACATCTTCATGTCAGAGATCCTCGCTGGTTTCTTCACCCAAGGTGTTTTAGCAGTGAGGCATATCTTCACTTGCAAAAATGGAATTATGATGTCAACCAGTGTCCTAATTTTGATGTTTACATCACCATATTCACCTGCCACCATCAAGGCAGGTTATCTAAATTGCAAAGTGCGGCCATATATTCCAAATCCTTTCAGATGTTTACATTGTCAGTGGTTCATTGCAGTGGCAAGTACCACAGTGCCTATGAATGTGAAATAGACTCTCCTTGTGTTAATTGTAATGGCTGTTGCCCATCTTGGTTTCATTCTTGCATTAGGTAGATGGAAGGAAAAGATGTACAGTTTTTGAAAATAGTTCACAACCGGCCTTCTTTCACTGTTCTCTTAGAACTTGATTCTGCTGTTGTCTTTAAGCCATTAATAAACAACTGAGTGGCAGCAGTGACTGATTGTATTATCAGACAGCTGCTCAGTGTATTACTGAAACCACAACATGTTTTCCATGGTATCCTCGTCCTTGGTAGAATTCTACCTGCCACGTGGCATGGAAAACTCAAAAAGAGGCCTGAGATACCTTTTGTAGGTATCCTACACTTTCAAATCGCATCATTTTTCAGTGGGCCCATGCTCATGCTCAGCAGGTAAAACGTCAAGCCCAGAAGGAATTTTGGATTAAATTGACAACCAGCATCTCTTCAACCACCAGTTCCAAAGTCATATGGGACAAGATTTGTAAGGTCAGTGGGTAGTATAATTCTGTCACCCTTTTGATCTTACTCTCTGATGCCCAGAGCATCGCTGATATTCTTGGCAAAAGCTTTTTCTGGGTATCTAGCACTTCTGCTCCATCCTCCACCTTCTTAGCCATTAAGGCTCGGGCAGAGTGATCACCTCTTTCATTTTAGGTGATCATATCTATGATTATAATCGTTTCTTTATGCTGGTGGAACTCAAGCTGGCTCTTCATCAGTCTGGCATTAGATTTGTTGGACCTGAAGATGTATACTAAGAGATGCTGTGCCATCTCTTTCCTGCTGCTCTTGCTATTCTTTTGGTTGTTTTTAACTGGATCTGGCATGATAATGTTTTTCCTGATCCATGATGCTAAGCTGTTGTGCTGCTTTTCTCTAAGCCTGGAAAGGATCCCAAGATTCCTTCAAACTACCATTCAATTGCTTTGATGAGCTGTCTCTGTAAGATCTTAGAGGGGTTAGTTAATGCTTCTCTTGTTTGGTTTGTTGAATCAAACACCCTTCTCTTGCTCACCCAGTGTGAATTCTGATGACAGCGTTACTCCATAGATCACCTGATTTGACTTGAAACACTGAACAGAGAAGTCTTTCTCAAGAAACAACATCTTGTGTCAGTATTCTTTGACCTTGAGAAGGCTTATGATACTATGTGAAGGTGTGGCATTTTGTGAAATTTTCACTTATATGGGCTGCATGGTCATTTGCCTATTTTTATCAACAAATTTTTAATGGGCTGGCGATTCCAAGTTTGTGTGAGTTTGGCACTTTCTTGTTCTTCCCTACAGGAACTTGAAACCCCTCAGGGTTCTGTTTTGAGTGCCACACTTTTCAGTATAAAGATTAATGCCATCACTGAACAACTCCCTCTGTTGCAAATGGGCTCTGTGTCAATGACTTTCACATTTCATGTCAGTTGTTGAACATAAGGTACGTTGAGCAGCAGGTACAGACTGCCCTCAATTGTTTACCAAAGTGGATCACAGCAAACTTTTAATTTTTTTATGGGTTGTTTGGCACAGATAGCCTGGCAGCTTTGTGCCATAAAATGCCAGCCAAACCAATTTCCCTTCTTTTTTATTTTTTTTTCCAATGTCTTGCAATAAAATTCTTATCATCAGTGATATTTAAATTATTTTTACTGTAATCATCTTATCAGTCATTTACTTATCTTCATATTTTAACATAACTCGTGCTTCAGTGTCATTTGCCAGAATGATGTTGACATGAAAACAGAACAAATAAGAATAAAATGAGGATTTTGACATACAAATGAAATAAATTTAAGTTATGTAAACTTAGAAAATAACATGAATTCGAGGAATTGAGAGATAGATTGTACTACCCCTGTTTCATAATGTTTAGCTGGGTATTCCATGTAGCTCAAAATGACAGTCTCAAAATTCGGGTATATCACGGGCAAGTGAAATTGTCTTGTTAATTGCAACTTTTTGTACCCAATATTGATTCTCCCAAAACATTTTAACTGTTGTACCCAAAGATCAGAATGAATCTTTCTGATAGTACCAAAACTGATTGTACAAAGCACATTCTCTGTAACTGGCCAATCTGGGAAAAGGCATCAAAGTGTGCAAATATCTCTGCTCTATGTGACAGCTACTATTTACCTCCCAAAAAGTTAAATAAAACCCAATGCATCTATCTTAGGAAACAGCAAACATGTCTTTCATCAGTCAAGCTACAAAAAGTAGCTTCAATTCACCATATGACTGATACCAGATTTACACAGTTCCATATTCACAACTTGGGAAAATGATACATTTCATAAATAAGAAATAATACACTTTCAGAGAATAAGACATTTATATACAAAAGGTTGACCTGAAGAATGAAGAATAGAACTTAATGTTTTATGTAAGAGCTCTAAAAACCTTTGACATGAAATGCATTAAATGTTGAGGTTGATAGCATTATTAATTGGATATCATTAGTGTTAAGTTATTGCTTACCAAACAAACATTTTTTATTTCATTTATGTTAACCTTTTTCTATATGTTAATATTCTATTTGTAAATTAGATAATATTGTTCTGAAACATTGTATATAGAAATACATTGCACACAGACTGAATGTGAAAATAGTTTGACACGGAAGATGTTTTTTTACAGTTTGTGAACTACTATTCATCAATTTTTATGTAGCATTTTTCAAAGGAAGGTGAGTAATTTGTTAACATCAGTCAAAATATGAATAAAGTAGTTTACAAAGTAATCAAAAAGACCCATGGTGAAAAGGTACTAAAAGACAGTGAATAATATATAATGTTATAAAAACTAATTTTTCAGTTGTTTTGTAGACTAATTTATCACTGTTGATAGAAATGGTTAAAAATGACACTAAACATAAAGCTGTCTCTAACATTCATATCTCAATCAATGATACTGAGACTTATATTTTAAGCCTAATTGTCATTAAGATGCATTGTTTTTTTGCTACTAACAGTAGCTGAGATCTAGGCTTAGATAAGATATAAGGTCAGTAATAATAATTTATTTGTATACATATAAACTTGTATTAGGTTAGAAAGTAACATACATGAATTACTTATTACTTGTACTAATAAACTACATATGAATGCCATTTTAATAAACGTGCATAAGCTTCCACAGGATATTACTAACCAGCACTGCCTGAGGTAATCTATTTAACACAGACAACATTGACCTATAACCTACATTATTAGTCTGTATGTGCTCGATCTGAAACCTGGCTAGACAATGTTTTGCTCAATAACATAAAAGAAATCAGCCAGATTAACAAAGTAATAAACAAAGTAACTATAAGAAATCCTGCATTTGCACTGGTATTGGGACCTGAAACTGTGTATTTGTGCTACAAAAATATGAAGTACACTTCCTCTTCACACTAGCTGGAAAAAAATAGCATTGTTTAAACTATGAAGAATCAATCTCTGCAAATTTTTTCATGTTAGTCACACTCATTCTTTAAATATTTAGGTAGGAAACATAATTTTTCGGACCATTTAGTCCTGGACAAGTTATTAGTGTTGTAGCTCGCTTTCTTATATCTTATTGTACTTTTCAGTCTTGTGTCCTTTCTGAGATATTTTTTTAAAGTGGTATTGCCACAGTAATTTTGAAACTGTTATTCTACATTTTCTTCTAGTGTGGAACAGGAGGGTGTTTGTTTGAACTCTTTTTGCAGTTATAATTATGGTAAGGAAACAGTCTGTTAACACTGTGATGGAAATGAATGTTCCATAAGTTTTTCAATTAAAATAGACATTTATTGTAATAATTTTATGTAAGAAAATTTTTTAAAATTAAAATAGACATTCATTGTAATAATTTCATGTAAGAAAATTTTTGTATGACATTCGGCTTGTTTTGAGACTTACAAACTATGTTTTTTTTCAGAAAGTGATTTTGATGTGTTCAAGATTCTTAGGTTATTAATGTTCATTCAAACATATAGTAAGTCAGATTGTTTGTAGAATTAAATTATTTATGCATTGACATCAGCAACAAGAACTGTTTATATTTTTATGTTACAAAGGTGGACAAACCAAGTTTATAACTAGGGGAAAATGTTTTTGCACTTATCTAGATGGCTGTTATGGGTTTACAAGAAGTGGTCAGTGCATAAAACGGGTGAGTGTGTTCATGAAAACCACTCAGTGGGAGAGTGGCTGGTACTTAATAAACCAAGAACAATTGGGTCTTTCTGGTGAATTTCTTGAAATGGGTAAGGCTCAAGTTTAACTAAAATAAAAATGTGAAAATAATTACAATAGTGGATATATATGTTCTGCATAAAAACATGAACAGGTTAAAATAGTATTTTTTCCATGTCTGTGGAACACGTTTAAACCTTTAATTATGACCTAGTCTGTATGTAACTCGAATGGCTTTAAATTAAATTTTTCTACTTTAAAATAACTGACTAAATGGCTACTAGGAAAGTGGCAATCAAATAAAATCTTTTGGTATTTTGGAGAAAAGTGTAAAATACAGGGAAACATGTCTTAAATATCTGTAAAACAGTTACACCACCTGAATGATTAGTATTATCTGGAACAGCAATTTTGCAGGACCTTGTCTGTGTTTTAGTTTGTTTGTTCTTTAAATGAAACACTATTTATATGCTACTTAATTTTGACGTTAATTTTTCTGTATTGACTTTTATGTCAAACTAGAAATTAAATTTATTATTCAACCACCTCCAGATCTGAATCAACTCCATTAGGTTAGATTTTCTCTGTTAAAAAGTTTGATACTTCCAGGAGTCACCACATGTATTATAGTTATTGTAGTCCATTAATTACAGTAACTTTAGACTATATTTAACTGTCTAGTTTCATTAATCATAAAAACTACCTTAAACATTAAATGTACAGTTTAGTTAATAAAATGTTTCTGTAATATATTCTACTTCTCTAGTGTTGCAGTTTGGATTTGTCACAATTTTTGTGGCTACATTTCCTCTTGCTCCATTGTTTGCTTTACTGAACAACATCATACAAATCAGACTCGATGCTAGGAAGTTTATTACTTTTTCTGACGACCTGTGGCAGAAAGAGTTAAAAGCATTAGTGAGTGCACAGTGTGGAGAACACAGTAAGCTTTATATTCTGTTAAGAAGTAATTGAATTGACAGAAATTGCAAACTGAATTACAACACTTTCTGGATATCTGAAGTTCTTTCACCAGGGATCCACCATTATCTATCCAACCTGTTGCTTTTCAGTTCCAACAGAATCACAATTGGAGCTTTATTCCCAGGCTATAAGAGAATTGTTAGTCAAAAGGGCAGTAAAGAAGGTCAGTCCTGTTCTTTCAAGATTTTATTTCTATTTATTCAATGTAACTGAGAAGACAGGAGATTGGCATCCAGTCATTGTTCTGTCTCAGCTCAACCAGTTTTTAGATCCTCCTCACTTTACAATAAAATCCTTTTTCAACCTACTATGGCACTTTAAGTCAGAGCTTTGGGTGATCAAGTTCAATGTTACTGATACTTATTCCAACAGTAGAATCTTCCTGTAAGTTTCTCATATTTGTGCACAAGGGTCAGGTGCTTCAATTCAGGGCTTTACCTTCTGGTCTTGCATCAGCACTTTATATCTTTTGCAGAGTTGTTCAAGTTTTTTCTTTTCACCAACGTTCCTTGGGTCTATGCATATATCATTATATAGATTACTGGCTTCTTCTAGTCAACCAGCACAACAACACACTCAGATTCTCTTTTCAGTGCCACAAATGGGCTTTATTATCAGACTGAAGAAATCTATTCTGTTATCAGTGCAATATCTCATTCATCTGGATATGTTTTTCAATACTCACATCCATCACATTCAACCAACTCCTTTCAGGCTTTTATTTCTGTCTCCATCTCCTACTGCATGGATGGTTTTTTTTTTTTTGGGATTTGGGCATCCTTCAGCTTCTCATTTCTTTGAGATAAGCACATATGGGGTCCCTTCATTTGAACCATCCTGTCTCATTACTCATAAGCAAAATTGTCAGTTGCAAAGGTGGTTAGGTTGGAACCATCCATTACTGGGGTACCCATTCCACCATCTTGTTCTGAGATCCATCTCTGCACAGATGCATTTCTTCAGAGATTGGAGAAATATTCAAGATCAGGTGTTCCAGGGTATTTGGACAGGAGATGTGTCTATCCACCATGTCACTGTGCTTGATCTCCTTGCAGTAAACTGAGCAATGGAGGTCTATCTTGGAGGGAAAATTCTTTCATGATACATTCTGACAATTCCACAGTAGTATCTCAGACTTCTTTTCAATTAGACATGCATTCTCAAAACCTTTGTTTGTGTACCTTTCATCTTCTCTACTGGGCTTGTTTCCATGTTATTAGTGTTTTAGCTTGTTGTGTTCATAACCAAGTAAAAGTTGTTGATAGTACAGAACATATTAATGTTTGTAGAAACAAAAAACAATCATTTTAACCTTTGTCAGAGCAATGTAGTCCTATTCCATTTCAGAATTAAATAGTTTAATAATACAAGAAACAAATTTACATTCATTAATTTAAAAAGTTGATGTAATAGATGTTTAACACATTGAATTTTATTATTATCTACAATGTCAAAGCTAGTTACCTGTGTTCTATGACATTTAAATGTGTGAAAAGTTTATTTTTCTTCATTGTCAAATCTACTTAATAGTGTGAAACACTTAATAAGGTTTGTTCCTACACTGTCAAACTAAATAATGTTACAGTATATTATTTAAGGTGAAAATGTGTTATTTTCTGAACTATCAATTCTATATTCTTACTTTTCAGGCATTGATCATCGCCTTTACTTCCAGTTTTACTGACCAAATATTCTATTCAGTTTACATTTCACTAGATGGGTCACTGAATGGATTGCTGAACTTTACTCTGTTATATTTCAATATCAGTGACTTTTCTGTTGATATAAATAAAGTTTCTGAAACCAACACCAGTGTTGAATACTGCAAGTAAGTGTTAATTTTGTTTTATTGTTCTAAAGTAACAGAGCATTGAAAACAATGTATATGTGATTAAAAACCAGTATCATGTCTCTTTAACCCTACTGACATGGAACATCAAAGTGAACAAGTTACAACCATTTTACATACAATCAAACTTTAACCCCATTGACATTGGATATCAAAGTGAACAAGTTAAAACTATTGTATGCAGATTCAAACATTAACCCTTCTGAAATGAGACATCAAAGTGCACAAGTCACAACCATTTTACATGGATTCAAACATTAATTAAATTACTTTTTATGATATGCATGTTGAAACAGACTAAAAAATATCATAGTACAACCATGGTTAAAAAGAAACACAAATCCAAAATAAAACTTTTAAATAACTACAGATTTTACCACTCATATAAGTACTGTTAGTAAACCTAGTCCTCAGTGTTAATTATTTTAATAAATAAGGGAATTAAAAAACAGAAGCAGAAGAATTTAAAACTAATTTTTAAAAAATATTTCAAATTTAAACAACTTCTTAAGATCAACTGTAATATTGAGCAATAATTCAAACTTCATTTAAGAGTCAAGGAAGAGTTTTTATGAAGTGATTAGACCATGAGGTAACATCTCATGTTACTGGCTACTACCATAAATCTATTTGATCTTTCACAACTTTAATGTTTGTACCTCACCACTAGGGGAAGCTTGTGTCAATTTAATAATAGATACATCCTTAACATCAACATGCTCCAGCTAGAAGATAAGTTGGTACATGAACTAAAATTTCATAGTTGAACTACATGATAGAAGGAATAGTAAAAACATTAAATGTAACTATAACAAAATAAAAGTAGAGTTTGCTGTCTCACAGTGTTAATGAACCTGATATCAAAACACAATTTATAATTTATTATATGTATTTTACTTTCTGATTTCAATAATAAATAAATAAGTTCTCAATCTGTACCTTACTCTATGATTTGATGATGTTCTGACTTTTTATTTATAGATTTTTTTCTCTTCTCTTCTGGAAACGTATATAACATAACACAACATAAACACATACAAACTAGAATATACGATTTCAACCCAAATGAAGTATCTCTTCATTATCCTTTGTTCTTCAAGAAATGTCTGTAATTCTCTTTCACGTTGCTATTGGACATCTCTATAACCAATGAAAAGAGTGTATTCTATACACAAGTCAGGCAAGTTTCTTTTTATTTTGGTAGTCAAAGCCAATACTTTACAGAGCTCACCTGATGGATTTAGACAAAAAATGTTGCTTTAAGCAGTTATGTTTTTTTTTTTTTATAAATCTAATTGTAGGTCAGTTAGAAATTGCAGTAGTTTTAGAATTCTATTCAGGTGCATTATTTAATATTTTTAATGTAACATAATTATTCATAATACTAAACGGAAATTTTATTATCCTTCTATAAACATAAAAAATAATTACAAGAAATTTCATAATATTCACCATTGGTTTATATTAGTTCAAGACTCAGAAGATATATAATTTTTTTATTCTATATTTATATCACTTCAAGACTATAAAGATATTCAATGTTCTTTTAATACATTGATATCATTTCAAAACTGTGAAGATGTACAATGTTCTTATTCTAAATTTTTATCAGTAAAAGACTATCAAGATATACAATGTTCTTATAGTAAATTTAAATCGGTTGAAGACCATCAAAGTGAACATTGTTCTGATAGTTCATTCATATCAGTTTAAGACTCTCAAGGTACACGGTGTTCTTATACTAAATTTATATCATTTGAAGACTATGAAAATATACAATGTTGACATGGTACATTCATATCAATTCATGACTATAAAGATACAGAATGTTTTTACACTAAATTTAAATCAATTGAAAGCTATGAAGATCACCAATGTCTTTATACCACATTAATATCAGTTCAAGACGATCAAGATATACAATGTTTTTATACTACCTTTATATCATTTCAAGACTATGAAGATATACAATGCTCTTTTGTTTCATTTACATTAATGGAGAACTATGAAGATATAAAATGTTCTTATACAACATTTTATATCATTTCAAGACGATCAAGATGTACAATGTTTTTATACCACATTTATATCAGATACACAATATTCTTACACTACAATTGTATCAGTTGAAGACGATCAAGATATACAATGTTTTTATACTACATTTATATATGTTGAAATTTTTTCAAGATATACAGTGCTCTTATGCTTTATTTATATCAGTTGAAGACTTTCAAGATATACAATGTTCTTATAGTACATTTATACTAGTTCAAGACTGAGAAGATATACAATGCTCTTATACTATATTTATGAGTTCAAGACTATAAAGATGTACAATGTTCTTTTACTACATTGATATCATTTCAAAACTGTGAAGATGCACAATGTTTTTATTCAACATTTTTATCAGTACAAGACTATCAAGATACACAATGTTCTTATACTAAATTTAAATCGGTTGAAGACCATCATGATGAACAATATTCTTACAGTACATTCATATCAGTTTAAGACTATCAAGATATACAGTGTTCTTATACTACATTTATATCAGTTGAAGATTATCAAGATGAACAATGATGACATGGTACATTCATATCTATTCACTACTATCAAGATAGAGAATGTTTTTACACTTAATTTAAATCAGTTTTTATACCAGTTTTTAAATCATTGTTTTTATACCACATTAATATCAGTTCAAGATGATCAAGATATACAATGTTTTTATTCTACCTTTATTTCATTTCAAGACTATGAAGATATACAATGCTCTTTTGTTTCATTTACATTAATGGAGAACTATGAAGATATACAATGTTCTTATACTGCAATTATACAACTTCAAAACTATCAAGATATAAAATGTTCTTATACTACATTTTATATCATTTCAATATGATCAAGATGTACAATGTTCTAATAACAAATTTATATCAGTTGATAATTATCAAGATGAATAATATACACTACATTTGTATCAGTTCAAGACTATCAAGATACACAATGTTGTTTTACAAAATTTATATCAGTTGAAGACTATCAAGATACACAATGTTCTTATACTAAATTTAAATCATTTGAGGGCAATGTAGATCAACAATGTTTTATCACCACATTTATATCAGTTCAAGATGATCAAGGTATACAGTGTTCTTATACTACATTTATGTCATTTCAAGGCTATAAAGATATACAATGTTCTTTTGTTTCATATACATCAATGGAATATTATGAAGATATACAATTTTTTATACTGCATTTATACAACTTCAAAACTAACCAGATATAAAATGTTTTTATACTAATTTATATCAGTTCAAGACGAACCAGATATAAAATGTTTTTATAATATATTTATATCATTTCAAGACGATCAATATATACAATGTTTTTATACCACTTTTATATCAGATACACAGTGTTCTTATACTATATTTGTAATAATTGAAGACGATTAAGTAATACAGTGTTCTTACACTACATTTGTATCAGTTCAAGACGATCAAGATATACAATTGTTTTTATACTACATTCATATGAGTTGAATTTTCAAGATATATAATGCTCTAATGCTTTAGTTACATCAGTTCAAGACTAGAGATATACAATAATCTTATAGTACATTTATATTAGTTCAAGACTGAGAAGATATACAATGCTCTTATACTATATTTATATGAGTTGAAGACTATAAGGATATACAATGTTCTTTTACTACATTGATATCATTTCAAAATTGTGAAGCTGTACAATGTTCTTATACTAAATTTATATCAGTTGAAGAATATCAAGTTGAACATGTTCTTACACTACATTTTATCACTTCAAGACTTTCAAGATACACAATGTTCTCATAGTACTTTCATATCAGTTTAAGACTATCAAGATACACAATGTTCTAAAACTAAATTTAAATCAGTTGATACAGAATCAACATACAGAATGTTTTTACACTAAATTTATATTTATTGAAGACTCAAGATCATCAATGTTCTTATAATGCATTCATACAATTTCAAAACTATCAAGATATGTTCTTATAGTACATTGATATCATTTCAAATATGTGAAGATGTACAATGTTCTTATTCTAAATTTTATCAGTATTAGGCAATGAAGATACACAATATTCTTATAATAAATTTATATCAGTTGAAAACTATCAAGATGAACAATGTTGACATAGTACATTCATATCAATTCAAGACTATCAAGATACATAATGTTTTTATACTAAATTTATATCTATTGAAGACTCTTAAGACCATCAATGTTCTTATTTTACATTTATATCAGTTCAATCTATCAAGATATACAATTTACTTCTACTAAGTTTATTTAGTTCAAGACTGTGAAGATATATAAAATATTCTTACCCTACATTTGTGTGAGATACACAATCTACCTATACTACGTTTATATTAGTTCAAGACGATGAATATATGCAATGCACTTTTACTACCTTGATATCATTTCAAAAGTGTGGAGATTTACAATGTTCTTCTTTATTTTTATCAGTTCAAGACTATCAAGATACACAATGTTCTTATACTTAATTTCAATCAGTTGAAGGCTATGAATATCAAAAATGTTTTTATACCACATTTATATCAGATCAAGACAATCAAGATCTACAATGCTCTTTCTTTCATTTTCATCAATTGAAAGCTATGAATATATACAATATTCTTATACTACGTTTTATATCAGTTCAAGACGATCCAGATATGCAATGTTTTTATATTACATTTATATCAGTTCAATACGATCAAGATACACAATGTTCTTATACTACTTTTATATCAGTACAAGACCGTCAAGATATCCAATGTTTTGTACTACATTTATTTAATTCAAGATGATCAAGACATACAATATTTTTAAACCACATTTGTATAAGATACACAATGTTCTTATAATACATTTGTATCAGTTGAAGACGATTAAGTAATACAATGTTCTTATACTATATTTATATGAGTTGAAACTTTTCAAGATATACAATGCTCTTATGCTTCATTTACTTCATTTCAAGGCTGAGAAGATGTAGAATGATCTTATAGTATATTTATATTAGTTCAAGACTTTTAAGATAAACAATGTTCTGTTACTACATTGATATCATTTTAAAACTGTTAAGATGTACAATGTTCTTATTATAAATTTTTATCAGTACAAGACTATCAAGATACACAGTGTTCTTATAATAAATTTATATCATTTGAAGACTATCAAGATGAACAATGTTGACATAGTACATTCATATCAATCCTAGACTATCAAGATACAAAATGTTTTTACGATAAATTTATATCCATTGAAGAGTCTTAAGGTCATCATTGTACTTATACGACATTTGTATCAGTTGAGACTATCAAAATATACAATTTACTTATACTAAGTTTATAATGGTTCAAGACTGTGAAGATATATAAAATATTCTTACACTACATTTATATGAGATACACAATGTACCTATACTACATTTATATCAGTTCAACACGATCAATATATGCGATGTTCTTTTACTATCTTGATATCATTTCAAAACTATGAACATTTACAATGTTCTTATTTTAAATTTTTATCAGTTCAAGACTATCAAGATACATAATGTTATTATGCTAAATTTGTATCAATTGAAGACTATCAAGGTGAACATGTTCTTATACTACATTTTATCAGCTCAAGACTATCAAGATAAATAATGTTCTGATACTACATTTGTAGTATATCATAATACACAATGTTGTTTTACGAAATTTAATTTGGTTGAACACTATCAAAATCAAAAGTAATCTCATAGTACATTCATATCAGTTCAAGACTATAAAGATCAACAATATTTTTATACCACATTCATATTAGTTCAAGATGATGAAGGTATACAATGTTCTTATACTACTTTTATATCATCTCAAGACTATCAAGATATACAATGCTCTTTTGTTTTATTTACATCAATGGAGAACTATGAAGATATTCGATGAACCTATACTGCATTTATACAACTTCAAAACTTTTAAGATATAAAATGTTCTTATACCACATTTTATATCAGTTCAAGATGAACCATATTTACAATGTTTTTGTACGACTTTTATATCTGTTCAAGACAATCAAGATATACAATGTTTTTATACCACATTTATATTTATGTTCTTACAGTACATTTGTATCCGTTGAAGACGATTAAGTAATACAATATTCTTACACTACACTTACATTTGTTCAAGACTTTCAAGATATACAATGTTCTTATAGTACATTTATATTAGTTCAAGACTGAGAAGATATACAATGCTCTTATACTATATTTATATCAGTTCAAGACAATAAAGATATATAATGTTGTTTTACTACATTGATACCATTTCAAAACTGTGAAGATGTACAATATTCTTATTCTAAATTTTTATCAGTACAAGACTATCAACACACACAATGTTCTTATACTAAATTTGTATCGGTTGAAGACCATCAAGATGAACAATATTCTTATTGTATATTCATATCAGTTTAAGACTATCAATATACACAGTGTTCTTATACTACATTTATTTCATTTAAAGACATTCATGATATGCAATGCTCTTGTTTCTTTTACATCCATTGAGAACTGTTGAGATATACAATGTTCTTATGCTGCATTTATACCACTTCAAAACTATCAAGATATAAAATATTCTTGTACTACATTTTACATCAGCTCAAAACGATTCAGATATACAATGTTTTATCCTACGTTTATATCAGTTCAAGATGATCAAGATATACAATGTTCTTATACTACATTTATATCTGTTCAAGACAATCAAAATATACAATATTTGTATACCACATTTATATCAGATACACAATGGTCTTATGTTACATTTGTATCAGTTGAAGACGATTAAGTTATTCAATGTTCTTACACCACATTTGTATCAGTTCGAGACGATCAAGATATACAATGTTCTTATACTATATTTGTATCAGTTCAAGACTAAAAATATACAATGCTCTTATGCTTCATTTATATCATTTCAGGACTTTTTATATGTACAATCTTCTTATGGTACATTTATATCAGTTCAACACTATCAAGATATTTAATGTTCTTATTCTACATTTATATCAGTTCAAGGCTATCAATATATATAATGTTCTTATACCACAATTATATCAGATACACAATGTTCCTATTCTACATTTATGTCAGTTAAGGATGATCAAGATATACAATGTTCTTACACTATATTTATATCTGTTGAAGAGGGTGAAGCTATACAATGTTCTTATAACAAATCTATATCAAATATATAATGTTCCTATGCTACATTTATATCAAATCATGGTTATCGAGTTATGCAATGCTCTTATACTTTTATATCAGTTCAAGACAATTAAGATATATTTATATGAGATACATAATGTTCTTATACTACATTTATTTCAGTTCAAGTTTATTAAGATATACAATGCTCTTATGCTTCATTTACATCTGTTCAAGACTGTGAAGATATACAGTGTTCTCATACTACATTTATATCAGTTCAAGACTCAATATATTTAATGTTTGTATAGTACATTTATATCAGTTCAAACTATAAAGACATTCAATGTTCTTATAGTACATTTATATCAGGTCAAGACTGTGAAGATATACAATGTTCTTATACTATATTTGTATTCATTCACGACTATCAAGATATACAATACTGTTATGCTTCATTTATATCAGTTGAAGACTAACAAGATATACAATATTCTTATACTATATTTATATTAGTTCAAGATTATCGTGATATACAATGTTCTTATGCTACATTTATATGAATTGAAAATTATCAAGGTACATAATGTTCTTATATTACATTTATATAAGTTCAAAACAGTCAAGATATAAAATGTTCTTTTCCTACATTGATATGTGTTCAAAACTGGGATGATATACAATGTTCTTATACTTCATTTCTATCAGTATTGACATTTTGTTGGAAGAAAAGGAAGGGGATGTAATGGGTAAGAACTCAGATGTCACATTTGTTATTCATACATGAAGAAGAAATCAAAAGCCTTGACATAAAACAGGCTTAATATCAAAAGAGTGGTAGTCATACATTGATGAGATGGAAAATAAACTATAGCAGTTTTATTATCTTCTAAACTTTGAAACACTCTTATTACGAGACAGATATTTTCAGACATTTATTGATATGACCAACAAAAAACTGCTCCATCAAAACACTTTAGATAGTAACCTGAAACCCCAATCACAGAAAAAGAATTTAAAGTTTCTATCTTATAAACAACCAAATATTTGAAAGAGAGAAAATTATATGGTAGGTATGCTGATCAAAGAAAGAAATCTAAACATGAACAGAGACAGAATGTGGTACGTGTAATTAAAAGAGACAATATGTGGTACATGTAACTAAACTGCCATGAAAAAAAAACATATTATACCAACTCAATTCACATTGTTACTTTCAGTTTAAGACTTGCATGCTGTGGAATATCACCCAATCTTATAATTTATTTTTAACACTGTTTATAAGCTTTGTATCTTTTCCTCTTATTATTGTATTGTTAGAAGTTTCTATTTTCCGTCTATGTGTTTTTTAGATTATTATAAAACGTATTGTAGTTCTCTTTTGTGTTGTAAAGTAGTTATATATATGTATTTTGTTGGTATTATATCTATACTGCAATATTAGAACAACAATGAAACTATAAAAATAATTATCTTTATATTGTTACTCAAAAAATAAAACATTACAAGCAGGTATATAATTTAATGAATATTGTATTATCAAACGCCCCTAGTGGCACTGCGGCATGTCTGCACATCTTCACTGCTAGAATCCGGGTTTCAATATTCGTGACTGCTAGAGCACTAATAGCCCATTGTGTAGCTTTGTGCTTAATTCTAAACAAACAAATACTGTCAAAAAGTTGTGTATATTAATTCTGGTGAAACCGCAAGGATAAAATGTTCATTAAAATACAAAAAAGAAGAATAATATTATACATATATATATCTGAAGTCTAGAGGCCATGTTTTTCTAAACTTTTTATCAAACTGTGTAAGTCCCTTCAATATGCGCTATAACTTTTTATTACAAACAAAATAAGACACTTTCCTTTTGAAACCTGTTATTCAGGTAGCAGAACTGAGAAAGAGAATGCGGTAAACGTTCGCGGATGGAGGACCATGATACTGGCTGTGGTTTACACACGTACCAAACAAGTTAATATTTTGCATATGTAGCAGGAAAACCTGCTGATAATTAGGCACCTACGCCAGATACGTGATTTTACCCTTAATATAGGGCATTAGAGTTTTAAGTGGCTACTTTGAAACGTAGGATTTTTTCTTCATCTTGTAATATCTATTCAAGCTATTACTAAAGCTCAGTTACTTTCAATTTAAAATAAAAACATGAACAGCGACGTAGGATTAGGGACGACCTTAGCTATAAGTGCTGTAAGATTCTTTATAATAGTTTATGATATTCTTAGTTTACCGTTTTACTTCATTGCGCAACGCCCATGGAAACAATGGTTGAAGACATCAATTTGGGTACGTTTAAAGTTAATTTAATAATAAAAAACTTATTCGTAACAGGCATGCGAGAGAGTGATACCTGAAAACAGTTTAAATGCATTCTCAAGACGGCTGGTATGAGTATTAGCACTTTAACTAAAATAAAATACAGAACAACGTTTCAACCTTAAGTATCTCATCTTCAGGTTAACATCACGAACTGTACAGTTTAGAATCAAAATGGAAGTTAAAATACGAGTATTGCAAGACGACGTGGTCCTTCAGTACGGTCTTTGTACACCTACCAGTAGGAAAAGTGAAACATTTAAACCTCACCACTCCCGAATTACCTTGTGATTAAACTAGGAGCGAATGCATATTGGACAGGATAATCCATAAAACTTACTTCAGACGCCATTATTTAATTTCAAATGAGAGCTGTAATTGAAGGTTTAATTATGAATGCTATATTATCGTAAGAGAAGTATAGGTAAAGATGTAATTAAATATGAAATGTCGCTGGATTAAGTATTAGATGTACATACGAACGATTAATAATTTGCGAGATGTCACTGTATGATTAAGACTAAAGTGAGGGGTTAATTAACGTGATGTCGCTTTTTGACGGTTGCACGTGAATGTTATCCTAAATATAGACCTGTTTAACACATTTGTTCAAAATGAGATAATATATAGATATATATTTTGATTAACTGTGAGTTAATGATTTCTCATCAATTATGAGAGATTGCTGATGAAGAAAAGTTTTGTACGTGCTTTTGTGTGGGGATTAAGTTGTATGTTTAGGTTTTGAGTATTAATTATGTACCTTTGTATTCTAGCTATTAAAATACCATCACTTATTACGCTCATTGATGAATTATCCATTTTTGTCTTTACAGCATCAGAATTTATATATTTTGAGATCAAACTTAAATAAATATAGGGCATTAGCTGTCGATACTGTTGTTACTGTGTAAACACCTTTTTTGTTGTTGTTAAGGGAAGCATTGTTGTAATCAATTGTGTTAAGCTTATTGCAATTTTAAATTTTACATTCATCATTGGAATCTTTAGGGTTTGTTTTTGCTTAGAATTAAACATAAAGCTATTCAATGGGCTATCCATTTTCAACTATATCTTTTTCTTAATACTGAGGTTATTAGGTCGACTGGAATATACGCGGCAGTGGTAAAAATTTAATTACGTAAACAATTTGTACAGCATTGGTTGCTACATATGAACGCCTTTTACTGTCGAAGTATTATCGTAATGGATTAAAACATATAAAGCCTAATGACAACTGATCAGTTTTTCTTTGTTCAATTAACTGTAGGGTAAGCCACAGAAACCTGGGGGCCCGTGGGTAAGGTTTGGTGATGATACAGAACCACTTCGTGGCATTTCTACTTTAGATGAGTTGTTTCGCTTTTCTGTAAGGCAATATGGAAAAAGTCCGTGCTTTGGAACTAGAGAAGTGACGGGAGAAGAAGAGGAGGTCCAGCAAGACGGAAAAACATTTAAGAAGGTATGTTTATATCTTAATGGGCTTTTATACCTATTACATTTTGTATTCTAAAAATTATTAAAAATAATGATGAATTAATAAATTATTAGAACAACATGAAAACAAAGAGTTAGAGGTTGCTGTTTAACTGTGAAAGGTTGTTTTAAATAATAACTCTAAAAACTGTCTACTGCAACATATTTTATTTTTAATAAATGAAAAAGATAAAAATAAAATGATAAATGAATACAAAACAATATTAACAGTACAAAGTACACTGTGGGAATGATAAAATGTACCATAATGATAAAGATATTTGGATAATGAGAATGTTAAATAATATGGAAACAAGGAACAACATTTCAACGACTGAAGGCTTCAGGTACTTCTGTGGTAAGAATGTCAAACATTGTGGAGACAAAGAACAACATTTTAACGAATGAAGGCTTCAGGTACTTCTGTGGTAAGAATGTCAAACATTGTGGAGACAAAGAACAACATTTTAACGAATGAAGGCTTCAGGTACTTCTGTGGTAAGAATGTCAAACATTGTGGAGACAAAGAACAACATTTTAACGAATGAAGGCTTCAGGTACTTCTGTGGTAAGAATGTCAAACCGTGTGCAGACAAATAAAATATCAACGAATGAAGGCTTCAGGTACTTCTTTGGTAAGAATGTCAAACAATGTGGAGAAAAAGAACAACATTTCAACGACTGAAGGCCTAAGGAACTTCTCTGGTCAGAATGTCAAACAGTGTGGAGACAAAGAACAACATTTCAACGAATGAAGGCTTCAGGTTCTTCTGTGATAAGAATGTCAAACAATGTGGAGACAAAGAACAAAATTTCAAAGAATGAAGGCTTCAGGTACTTCTATGATAAGAATGTTACACAGTGTGGAGACAAATAACAACATTTCAACGAATGAAGGCTTCAGGTACTTCTATGGTAAGAATGTCAAACCATGTGCAGACAAATAACATTTGAAGGAATGAAGGGTTCAGGTACTTCTATGGTAAGAATGTCAAAAAATGTGGATATAAGGAACAACATTTTAAAAAAGGAAGGCTTCAGGTTCATCTATGATAAGAATGTTACACAGTGTGGAGATAAAGAACAACATTTCAACGAATGAAGACGACAGGTACTTCTATGGTAAGAATGTCAAACAGTGTGGAGACAAAGAACAACATTTCAACGAATGAAGGCGTCAGGTAGTTCTGTGGTAAGAATGTCAATCATTGTGGAGACAAAGTACAACATTTCAACGATTGAAGGTTTCAGGTACGTCTTTTGTAAAATTGTCAAAAAATGTGGAGACAAGGAACAACATTTTAAAGAAGGAAGGCTTCAGGTACCTCTAGGGTAAGAATATCAAAAAATGTGGAGACAAAGAACAACATTTGAACGAATGAACGTTTCAGGGATTTTCTATCGTAAGAATGTCAAACAGTGTGGAGACAAAGAACAACATTTCAACGAATGAAGGCTTCAGGCACTTCTATGGTAAGAATGTCAATATGGAGACAAAGAACAACATTTCAAAGAATGAAGGCTTCAGGTACTTCTATAGTCAGAAGGTCACACAAATGTGGAAACAAAGAACAACATTTCAAAGAATGAAGGCTTCAGGTTCTTCTGTGATAAGAATGTCAAACAATGTGGAGACAAAGAACAAAATTTCAAAGAATGAAGGCTTCAGGCACTTCTATGATAAGAATGTTACACAGTGTGGAGACAAAGAACAACATTTCAAAGAATGAAGGCTTCAGGTACTTCTATGGTAAGAATATCAAACAGTGTGGAGACAAAGAACAACATTTCAACGGTGAAGGCTTCAGGTACTTTTATGGTAAGAATGTTACACAATGAAGACAAAGAACAAAATTTTAACGCGTGAAGGCTTCAGGTACTTCTATGGTGAGAATGTCAAACACTGTGGAGACAAAAAGCAACATTTTAAACGAATGAAGGCTTCAGGTACTTCTATCGTGAGAATGTCAACAGTGTGGAGACAAAGAACAACATTTCAACGAATGAAGGCGTCAGGTAGTTCTGTGGTAAGAATGTCAAACATTGTGGAGACAAAGAACAACATTTCAACCATTGAAGGTTTCAGGTACGTCTTTCGTAAAAATGTCAAAAAATGTGGAGACAAGGAACAACATTTTAAAGAAGGAAGGCTTCAGGTTTATCTATGATAAGAATGTTTCACAGTGTGGAGACAAAGAACAACATTTCAATGAATGAAGGCTTCAGGTACTTCTAGGGCAAGAATATCAAAAAATGTGGAGACGAAGAACAACATTTGAACGAATAAAGGCTTCAGGGATTTTCTATGGTAAGAATGTCAAACAGTGTGGAGACAAAGAACAACATTTCAACGAATGAAGGCTTCAGGTACTTCTGTGGTAAGAATGTCAAACAAATGTGGAGACAAAGAACAACATTTCAACGAATGAAGGCTTCAGGTACTTCTATGGTAAGAATGTCAATGTGGAGACAAAGAACAACATTTTAAAAAAGAAGCCTTCAGGTACATCTTTGATAAGAATGTTACACAGTGTGGAGACAAAGAACAATATTTCAATGAATGAAGGCTTCAGGTACTTCTATGGTAAGAATGTCAAACCATGTGCAGACAAATAACATTTCAAGGAATGAAGGCTTCAGGTACTTCTTTGGTAAGAATGTCAAACAGTGTGGAGACAAAGAACAACATTTCAAGGAATGAAGGCTTCAGGTACTTCTGTGGTAAGAATGTCAAACAAATGTGGAGACAAAGAAAGACATTTCAACGAAGGAAGGCTTCATGTACCTCTATTGTAAGAATGTCAATGTGGAGACAAAGAACAACATTTTAAAAAAGAAGCCTTCAGGTACATCTATGATAAGAATGTTACACAGTGTGGAGACAAAGAACAACATTTCAACGAATGAAGGCTTCAGGTACTTCTATGGTAAGAATGTCAAACCATGTGCAGACAAATAACATTTCAAGGAATGAAGGCTTCAGGTACTTCTGTGGTAAGAATGTCAAACAAATGTGGAGACAAAGAACAACATTTCAACGAATGAAGGCTTCAGGTACTTCTATGGTAAGAATGTCAAAGAGTGTGGAGACAAAGAACAACATTTCAAAGAATGAAGGCTTCAGGTACTTCTATGGTCAGAAGGTCAAACAAATGTGGAGACAAAGAACAACATTTCAAAGAATGAAGGCTTCAGGTTCTTCTGTGATAAGAATGTCAAACAATGTGGAGACAAAGAACAAAATTTCAAAGAATGAAGGCTTCAAGTACTTCTATGATAAGAATGTTACACAGTGTGGAGACAAAGAACAACATTTCAACGAATGAAGGCTTCAGGTACTTCTGTGGTAAGAATGTCAAACAAATGTGGAGACAAAGAACAACATTTCAAAGAATGAAGGCTTCAGGTACTTCTGTGGTAAGAATGTCAAACAAATGTGGAGACAAAGAATAAAGGCTTCAGGTACTTCTATGGTAAGAATGTCAAACCATGTGCAGATAAATAACATTTCAAGAAATAAAGGCTTCAGGTACTTCTTTGGTAAGAATATCATACAGTGTGGAGACAAAGAACAACATTTCAACGAATGAAGGCTTCAGGTACTTCTATCGTTAGAATATCAAACAGTGTGGAGACAAAGAACAACATTTCAACGAAGAAAGGGTTCAGGTACTTCTATGGTGAGAATGTCAAAAAATGTGGATATAAGGAACAACATTTTAAAAAAAGAATGCTTCAGGTTCATCTATGATAAGAATGTTACACAGTGTGGAGACAAAGAACAAAATTTCAACGACTGAAGGCTTCAGGTACGTCTATGGTAAGAACATTAATGTGGCGACAGAACAACATTTAAAAAAAGGAAGGTTCAGTTACATCTATGATAAGAATGTCAAACAATGTGGAGACAAAAAACAACATTTGAACGCCTGAAGGCTTCAGATACTTCTATGGTTAGAATGTCAAACAATGTGGAGACAAAGACAACATTTCAACGAATGAAGGATTCAGGTACTTCTATGGTCAGAAGGTCAAACTAATGTGGAGACAAAGAACAACATTTCAAAGAATGAAGGCTTCAGGTTCTTCTGTGATAAGAATGTCAAACAATGTGGAGACAAAGAACAAAATTTCAAAGAATGAAGGCTTCAAGTACTTCTATGATAAGAATGTTACACAGTGTGGAGACAAAGAACAACATTTCAACGAATGAAGGCTTCAGGTACTTCTGTGGTAAGAATGTCAAACAAATGTGGAGACAAAGAACAACATTTCAAAGAATGAAGGCTTCAGGTACTTCTAAGGTAAGAATGTCAAACCATGTGCAGAGAAATAACATTTCAAGGAATGAAGGCTTCAGGTACTTCTTTGGTAAGAATGTCATACAGTGTGGAGACAAAGAACAACATTTCAAAGAATGAAGGCTTCAGGTACTTCTATGGTCAGAAGGTCAAACAAATGTGGAGACAAAGAACAACATTTCAAAGAATGAAGGCTTCAGGTTCTTCTGTGATAAGAATGTCAATGTGGAGACAAAGAACAAAATTTCAAAGAATGAAGGCTTCAAGTACTTCTATGATAAGAATGTTACACAGTGTGGAGACAAAGAACAACATTTCAACGAATGAAGGCTTCAGGTACTTCTATGGTAAGAATGTCAAACCATGTGCAGACAAATAACATTTCAAGGAATGAAGGCTTCAGGTACTTCTGTGGTAAGAATGTCAAACAAATGTGGAGACAAAGAACAACATTTCAACGAATGAAGGATTCAGGTACTTCTATGGTAAGAATGTCAAAGAGTGTGGAGACAAAGAACATTTCAAAGAATGAAGGCTTCAGGTACTTCTATGGTAAGAATGTCAAACAAATGTGGAGACAAAGAACAACATTTCAAAGAATGAAGGCTTCAGGTTCTTCTGTGATAAGAATGTCAAACAATGTGGAGACAAAGAACAAAATTTCAAAGAATGAAGGCTTCAAGTACTTCTATGATAAGAATGTTACACAGTGTGGAGACAAAGAACAACATTTCAACGAATGAAGGCTTCAGGTACTTCTGTGGTAAGAATGTCAAACAAATGTGGAGACAAAGAACAACATTTCAAAGAATGAAGGCTTCAGGTACTTCTGTGGTAAGAATGTCAAACAAATGTGGAGACAAAGAACAACATTTCAAAGAATGAAGGCTTCAGGTACTTCTATGGTAAGAATGTCAAACCATGTGCAGACAAATAACATTTCAAGGAATGAAGGCTTCAGGTACTTCTTTGGTAAGAATGTCATACAGTGTGGAGACAAAGAACAACATTTCAACGAATGAAGGCTTCAGGTACTTCTATGGTAAGAATGTCAAACAATGTGGAGACAAAGAACAACATTTCAACGAATGAAGGCTTCAGGTACTTCTATCGTTAGAATATCAAACAGTGTGGAGACAAAGAACAACATTTCAACGAAGAAAGGGTTCAGGTACTTCTATGGTGAGAATGTCAAAAAATGTGGATATAAGGAACAACATTTTAAAAAAAGAATGCTTCAGGTTCATCTATGATAAGAATGTTACACAGTGTGGAGACAAAGAACAAAATTTCAACGACTGAAGGCTTCAGGTACGTCTATGGTAAGAACATTAATGTGGCGACAGAACAACATTTAAAAAAAGGAAGGTTCAGTTACATCTATGATAAGAATGTCAAACAATGTGGAGACAAAAAACAACATTTGAACGCCTGAAGGCTTCAGATACTTCTATGGTTAGAATGTCAAACAATGTGGAGACAAAGACAACATTTCAACGAATGAAGGATTCAGGTACTTCTATGGTAAGAATGTCAAAGAGTGTGGAGACAAAGAACAACATTTCAAAGAATGAAGGCTTCAGGTACTTCTATGGTAAGAAGGTCAAACAAATGTGGAGACAAAGAACAACATTTCAAAGAATGAAGGCTTCAGGTTCTTCTGTGATAAGAATGTCAAACAATGTGGAGACAAAGAACAAAATTTCAAAGAATGAAGGCTTCAAGTACTTCTATGATAAGAATGTTACACAGTGTGGAGACAAAGAACAACATTTCAACGAATGAAGGCTTCAGGTACTTCTGTGGTAAGAATGTCAAACAAATGTGGAGACAAAGAACAACATTTCAAAGAATGAAGGCTTCAGGTACTTCTAAGGTAAGAATGTCAAACCATGTGCAGAGAAATAACATTTCAAGGAATGAAGGCTTCAGGTACTTCTTTGGTAAGAATGTCATACAGTGTGGAGACAAAGAACAACATTTCAAAGAATGAAGGCTTCAGGTACTTCTGTGGTAAGAATGTCAAACAAATGTGGAGACAAAGAATAAAGGCTTCAGGTACTTCTATGATAAGAATGTCAAACCATGTGCAGACAAATAACATTTCAAGGAATAAAGGCTTCAGGTACTTCTTTGGTAAGAATATCATACAGTGTGGAGACAAAGAACAACATTTCAACGAATGAAGGCTTCAGGTACTTCTATCGTTAGAATGTCAAACAGTGTGGAGACAAAGAACAACATTTCAACGAAGAAGGGTTCAGGTACTTCTATGGTAAGAATGTCAAAAAATGTGGAGACAAAGAACAACATTTTAAAAAAAAGAAGGCTTCAGGTTAATCTATGATAAGAATGTTACACAGTGTGGAGACAAAGAACAACATTTCAACGAATGAAGGCTTCAGGTACTTCTATGGTAAGAACATTAATGTGGAGACAGAACAACATTTAAAAAAAGGAAGGTTCAGTTACATCTATGATAAGAATGTCAAACAATGTGGAGACAAAAACAACATTTGAACGAATGAAGGCTTCAGGTACTTCTATGGTAAGAATGTCAAACAATGTGGAGACAAAGAACAACATTTCAACGAATGAAGGCTTCAGGTACTTCTATGGTAAGAATGTCAAACAATGTGGAGACAAAGAACAACATTTCAAAGAATGAAGGCTTCAGGTTCTTCTGTGATAAGAATGTCAAACAATGTGGAGACAAAGAACAACATTTCAAAGAATGAAGGCTTCAGGTACTTCTATGATAAGAATGTTACACAGTGTGGAGACAAAGAACAACATTTCAACGAATGAAGGCTTCAGGTACTTCTGTGGTAAGAATGTCAAACAAATGTGGAGACAAAGAACAACATTTCAAAGAATGAAGGCTTCAGGTACTTCTATGGTAAGAATGTCAAACCATGTGGAGACAAAAACAACATTTCAAGGAATGAAGGCTTCAGGTACTTCTTTGGTAAGAATGTCAAACAGTGTGGAGACAAAGAACAACATTTCAAAGAATGAAGGCTTCAGGTACTTCTATGGTAAGAATGTCAAACAAATGTGGAGACAAAGAACAACATTTCAAAGAATGAAGGCTTTAGGTTCTTCTGTGATAAGAATGTCAATGTGGAGACAAAGAACAAAATTTCAACGAATGAAGGCTTCAGGTACTTCTATGGTAAGAATGTCAAACCATGTGCAGACAAATAACATTTCAAGGAATGAAGGCTTCAGGTACTTCTGTGGTAAGAATGTCAAACAAATGTGGAGACAAAGAACAACATTTCAACGAATGAAGGATTCAGGTACTTCTATGGTAAGAATGTCAAACAGTGTGGAGACAAAGAACAACATTTCAAAGAATGAAGGCTTCAGGTACTTCTATGGTCAGAAGGTCAAACAAATGTGGAGACAAAGAACAACATTTCAAAGAATGAAGGCTTCAGGTTCTTCTGTGATAAGAATGTCAAACAATGTGGAGACAAAGAACAAAATTTCAAAGAATGAAGGCTTCAAGTACTTCTATGATAAGAATGTTACACAGTGTGGAGACAAAGAACAACATTTCAACGAATGAAGGCTTCAGGTACTTCTGTGGTAAGAATGTCAAACAAATGTGGAGACAAAGAACAACATTTCAAAGAATGAAGGCTTCAGGTACTTCTGTGGTAAGAATGTCAAACAAATGTGGAGACAAAGAACAACATTTCAAAGAATGAAGGCTTCAGGTACTTCTATGGTAAGAATGTCAAACCATGTGCAGACAAATAACATTTCAAGGAATAAAGGCTTCAGGTACTTCTTTGGTAAGAATGTCATACAGTGTGGAGACAAAGAACAACATTTTAACGAATGAAGGCTTCAGGTACTTCTATGGTAAGAATGTCAAACAATGTGGAGACAAAGAACAACATTTCAACGAATGAAGGCTTTAGGTACTTCTATCGTTAGAATATCAAACAGTGTGGAGACAAAGAACAACATTTCAACGAAGAAAGGGTTCAGGTACTTCTATGGTAAGAATGTCAAAAATGTGGATATAAAGAACAACATTTTAAAAAAAAAGAATGCTTCAGGTTCATCTATGATAAGAATGTTACACAGTGTGGAGACAAAGAACAAAATTTCAACGACTGAAGGCTTCAGGTACGTCTATGGTAAGAACATTAATGTGGCGACAGAACAACATTTAAAAAAAGGAAGGTTCAGTTACATCTATGAAAAGAATGTCAAACAATGTGGAGACAAAAACAACATTTGAACGAATGAAGGCTTCAGGTACTTCTATGGTAAGAATGTCAAACAATGTGGAGACAAAGAACAACATTTCAACGAATGAAGGCTTCAGGTACTTCTATGGTAAGAATGTCAAACAGTGTGGAGACAAAGAACAACATTTCAAAGAATGAAGGCTTCAGGTACTTCTATGGTAAGAATGTCAAACAAATGTGGAGACAAAGAACAACATTTCAAAGAATGAAGGCTTCAGGTTCTTCTGTGATAAGAATGTCAAACAATGTGGAGACAAAGAACAAAATTTCAAAGAATGAAGGCTTCAAGTACTTCTATGATAAGAATGTTACACAGTGTGGAGACAAAGAACAACATTTCAACGAATGAAGGCTTCAGGTACTTCTGTGGTAAGAATGTCAAACAAATGTGGAGACAAAGAACAACATTTCAAAGAATGAAGGCTTCAGGTACTTCTAAGGTAAGAATGTCAAACCATGTGCAGACAAATAACATTTCAAGGAATGAAGGCTTCAGGTACTTCTTTGGTAAGAATGTCATACAGTGTGGAGACAAAGAACAACATTTCAAAGAATGAAGGCTTCAGGTACTTCTATGGTAAGAATGTCAAACAATGTGGAGACAAAGAACAACATTTCAAAGAATGAAGGCTTCAGGTTCTTCTGTGATAAGAATGTCAAACAATGTGGAGACAAAGAACAAAATTTCAAAGAATGAAGGCTTCAAGTACTTCTATGATAAGAATGTTACACAGTGTGGAGACAAAGAACAACATTTCAACGAATGAAGGCTTCAGGTACTTCTATGGTAAGAATGTCAAACCATGTGGAGACAAAGAACAACATTTCAAGGAATGAAGGCTTCAGGTACTTCTTTGGTAAGAATGTCATACAGTGTGGAGACAAAGAACAACATTTCAACGAATGAAGGCTTCAGGTACTTCTATGGTAAGAATGTCAAACAATGTGGAGACAAAGAACAACATTTCAACGAATGAAGGCTTCAGGTACTTCTATGGTAAGAATGTCAAACAGTGTGGAGACAAAGAACAACATTTCAACGAATGAAGGCTTCAGGTACTTCTATGGTAAGAATGTCAAAAATTGTGGAGACAAAGAACAACATTTCAACGGTGAAGGCTTCAAGTACTTTTATGGTAAGAATGTCAAACAGTGTGGAGACAAAGAACAACATTTCAACGAATGAAGGCTTCAGGTACTTCTATGGTAAGAATGTCAAAAAATGTGGAGACAAAGAACAACATTTTCAAAAAAGGACGGCTTCAGGTACATCTGTGATAAGAATGTTACACAGTGTGGAGACAAAGAACAATATTTCAAAGAATGAAGGCTTCAGGTACTTTTATGGTCAGAAGGTCAAACAAATGTGGAGACAAAGAACAACATTTCAAAAAATGAAGGCTTCAGGTACTTCTATGGTAAGAATGTCAAACAGTGTGGAGACAAAGAACAACATTTCAACGAATGAAGGCTTCAGGGATTTTCTATGGTAAAAATGTCAAACAGTGTGGAGACAAAGAACAACATTTTAACGATTGAAGGTTTCAGGTACTTCTTTCGTAAAATTGTGAAAAAATGTGGAGACAAGGAACAACATTTTAAAGAAGGAAGGCTTCAGGTTTATCTATGATAAGAATGTTTCACAGTGTGGAGACAAAGAACAACATTTTAACGAATGAAGGCTTCAGGTACTTCTATGGTAAGAATGTCAAAAATGTGGAGACAAAGAACAACATTTCAACGAATGAAGGCTTCAGGGATTTTCTATGGTAAGAATGTCAAACAGTGTGGAGACAAAGAACAACATTTCAACGAATGAAGGCTTCAGGTACTTCTATGGTAAGAATGTCAAAAAATGTGGAGACAAGGAACAACATTTCAAAAAAGGAAGGCTTCAGGTACTTCTATGATAAGAATGTTACACAGTGTGGAGACAAAGAACAACATTTCAACGAATGAAGGCTTCAGGTACTTCTATGGTAAGAATGTCAAACAGTGTGGAGACAAAGAACAACATTTCAAAGAATGAAGGCTTCAGGTACTTCTATGGTAAGAATGTCAAACCATGTGGAGACAAAAACAACATTTCAAGGAATGAAGGCTTCAGGTACTTCTTTGGTAAGAATGTGAAACAGTGTGGAGACAAAGAACAACATTTCAAGGAATGAAGGCTTCAGGTACTTCTGTGGTAAGAATGTCAAACAAATGTGGAGACAAAGAACAACATTTCAACGAATGAAGGCTTCAGGTACTTCTATGGTAAGAATGTCAAACAGTGTGGAGACAAAGAACAACATTTCAAAGAATGAAGGCTTCAGGTACTTCTATGGTAAGAATGTTACACAGTGTGGAGACAAAGAACAACATTTCAACGAATGAAGGCTTCAGGTACTTCTATGGTAAGAATGTCAAACCATGTGCAGACAGAACAACATTTCAACGAATGAAGGCTTCAGGTACTTCTATGGTAAGAATGTCAAACAGTGTGGAGACAAAGAACAACATTTCAAAGAATGAAGGCTTCAGGTACTTCTATGGTAAGAATGTCAAACAGTGTGGAGACAAAGAACAACATTTCAACGAATGAAGGCTTCAGGTACTTCTATGGTAAGAATGTCAAACAGTGTGGAGACAAAGAACAACATTTGAACGAATGAAGGCTTCAGGTACTTCTATGGTAAGAATGTCAAAAAATGTGGAGACAAGGAACAACATTTTAAAAAAGGACGGCTTCAGGTACATCTGTGATAAGAATGTTACACAGTGTGGAGACAAAGAACAACATTTCAACGAATGAAGACGACAGGTACTTCTATGGTAAGAATGTCAAACAGAGTGGAGACAAACAACAACATTTGAACGACTGAAGGCTTTAGGTACTTCTGTGGTAAGAATGTCAAACAAATGTGGAGACAAAGAACAACATTTCAAAGAATGAAGGCTTCAGGTACTTCTATGGTAAGAATGTCAAACCATGTGGAGACAAACAACATTTCAACGAATGAAGGCTTCAGGTACTTCTATGGTAAGAATGTCAAACAGTGTGGAGACAAAGAACAACATTTCAACGAATGAAGGCTTCAGGTACTTCTATGGTAAGAATGTCAAACAGTGTGGAGACAAAGAACAACATTTCAACGAAGAAGGGTTCAGGTACTTCTATGGTAAGAATGTCAAAAAATGTGGAGATAAGGAACAACATTTTAAAAAAAAAGAAGGCTTCAGGTTCATCTATGATAAGAATGTTACACAGTGTGGAGACAAAGAACAACATTTCAACGAATGAAGGCTTCAGGTACTTCTATGGTAAGAACATTAATGTGGAGACAGAACAACATTTCAAAAAAAGGAAGGTTCAGTTACATCTATGATAAGAATGTCAAACAATGTGGAGACAAAGAACAACATTTCAACGAATGAAGGCTTCAGGTACTTCTATGGTAAGAATGTCAAACAATGTGGAGACAAAGAACAACATTTCAACGAATGAAGGCTTCAGGTACTTCTATGGTAAGAATGTCAAAGAGTGTGGAGACAAAGAACAACATTTCAAAGAATGAAGGCTTCAGGTACTTCTATGGTCAGAAGGTCAAACAAATGTGGAGACAAAGAACAACATTTCAAAGAATGAAGGCTTCAGGTTCTTCTGTGATAAGAATGTCAAACAATGTGGAGACAAAGAACAAAATTTCAAAGAATGAAGGCTTGAAGTACTTCTATGATAAGAATGTTACACAGTGTGGAGACAAAGAACAACATTTCAAAGAATGAAGGCTTCAGGTACTTCTATGGTAAGAATGTCAAACCATGTGCAGACAAATAACATTTCAAGGAATGAAGGCTTCAGGTACTTCTTTGGTAAGAATGTCATACAGTGTGGAGACAAAGAACAACATTTCAAAGAATGAAGGCTTCAGGTACTTCTATGGTCAGAAGGTCAAACAAATGTGGAGACAAAGAACAACATTTCAAAGAATGAAGGCTTCAGGTTCTTCTGTGATAAGAATGTCAAACAATGTGGAGACAAAGAACAACATTTCAAAGAATGAAGGCTTCAGGTACTTCTATGGTAAGAATATCAAACAGTGTGGAGACAAAGAACAACATTTCAACGAATGAAGGCTTCAGGTACTTCTATGGTAAGAATGTCAAACCATGTGGAGACAAACAACATTTCAACGAATGAAGGCTTCAGGTACTTCTATGGTAAGAATGTCAAAAAATGTGGAGACAAAGAACAACATTTTAAAAAAAGAAGGCTTCAGGTTCATCTATGATAAGAATGTTCACACAGTGTGGAGACAAAGAACAACATTTCAACGAATGAAGGCTTCAGGTACTTCTATGGTAAGAACATTAATGTGGAGACAAAGAACAACATTTCAAAAAAGGAAGGTTCAGGTACTTCTATGATAAGAATGTCAAACAATGTGGAGACAAAGAACAACATTTCAACGAATGAAGGCTTCAGGTACTTCTATGGTAAGAATGTCAAACAATGTGGAGACAAAGAACAACATTTCAACGAAGAAGGCTTCAGGTACTTCTATGGTAAGAATGTCAAAAAATGTGGAGACAAAGAACAACATTTTAAAAAAGAAGGCTTCAGGTTCATCTATGATAAGAATGTTACACAGTGTGGAGACAAAGAACAACATTTCAACGAATGAAGGCTTCAGGTACTTCTATGGTAAGAACATTAATGTGGAGACAGAACAACATTTAAAAAAATGAAGGTTCAGGTACTTCTATGGTAAGAATGTCAAACAATGTGGAGACAAAGAACAACATTTCAACGAATGAAGGCTTCAGGTACTTCTATGGTAAGAATGTCAAACAATGTGGAGACAAAGAACAACATTTCAACGAATGAAGGCTTCAGGTACTTCTATGGTAAGAATGTCAAACAGTGTGGAGACAAAGAACAACATTTCAAAGAATGAAGGCTTCAGGTACTTCTATGGTAAGAATGTCAAACAAATGTGGAGACAAAGAACAACATTTCAAAGAATGAAGGCTTCAGGTACTTCTGTGGTAAGAATGTCAAACAATGTGGAGACAAAGAACAACATTTCAACGAATGAAGGCTTCAGGTACTTCTATGGTAAGAATGTCAAACCATGTGGAGACAAAGAACAACATTTCAAAGAATGAAGGCTTCAGGTACTTCTATGGTAAGAATGTCAAACAGTGTGGAGACAAAGAACAACATTTCAACGAATGAAGGCTTCAGGTACTTCTATGGTAAGAATGTCAAACCATGTGGAGACAAACAACATTTCAAGGAATGAAGGCTTCAGGTACTTCTATGGTAAGAATGTCAAACAGTGTGGAGACAAAGAACAACATTTCAAAGAATGAAGGCTTCAGGTACTTCTATGGTAAGAATGTCAAACAAATGTGGAGACAAAGAACAACATTTCAAAGAATGAAGGCTTCAGGTACTTCTGTGATAAGAATGTCAAACAATGTGGAGACAAAGAACAACATTTCAAAGAATGAAGGCTTCAGGTACTTCTATGGTAAGAATGTCAAACAGTGTGGAGACAAAGAACAACATTTCAACGAATGAAGGCTTCAGGTACTTCTATGGTAAGAATGTCAAACAATGTGGAGACAAAGAACAACATTTCAACGAATGAAGGCTTCAGGTACTTCTATCGTAAGAATGTCAAACAGTGTGGAGACAAAGAACAACATTTCAACGATGAAGGCTTCAGGTACTTCTATGGTAAGAATGTCAAAAATGTGGAGACAAAGAACAACATTTTAAAAAAAAGAAGGCTTCAGGTTCATCTATGATAAGAATGTTACACAGTGTGGAGACAAAGAACAACATTTCAACGAATGAAGGCTTCAGGTACTTCTATGGTAAGAACATTAATGTGGAGACAGAACAACATTTAAAAAAAGGAAGGTTCAGTTACATCTATGATAAGAATGTCAAACAATGTGGAGACAAAGAACAACATTTCAACGAATGAAGGCTTCAGGTACTTCTATGGTAAGAATGTCAAACAATGTGGAGACAAAGAACAACATTTCAACGAATGAAGGCTTCAGGTACTTCTATGGTAAGAATGTCAAACAATGTGGAGACAAAGAACAACATTTCAAAGAATGAAGGCTTCAGGTACTTCTATGATAAGAATGTCAAACAATGTGGAGACAAAGAACAACATTTCAAAGAATGAAGGCTTCAAGTACTTCTATGATAAGAATGTTACACAGTGTGGAGACAAAGAACAACATTTCAACGAATGAAGGCTTCAGGTACTTCTGTGGTAAGAATGTCAAACAAATGTGGAGACAAAGAACAACATTTCAAAGAATGAAGGCTTCAGGTACTTCTATGGTAAGAATGTCAAACAATGTGGAGACAAAAACAACATTTCAACGAATGAAGGCTTCAGGTACTTCTATGGTAAGAATGTCAAACAGTGTGGAGACAAAGAACAACATTTCAAAGAATGAAGGCTTCAGGTACTTCTATGGTCAGAAGGTCAAACAAATGTGGAGACAAAGAACAACATTTCAAAGAATGAAGGCTTCAGGTTCTTCTGTGATAAGAATGTCAAACAATGTGGAGACAAAGAACAAAATTTCAAAGAATGAAGGCTTCAAGTACTTCTATGATAAGAATGTTACACAGTGTGGAGACAAAGAACAACATTTCAACGAATGAAGGCTTCAGGTACTTCTATGGTAAGAATGTCAAACCATGTGGAGACAAAGAACAACATTTCAACGAATGAAGGCTTCAGGTACTTCTATGGTCAGAAGGTCAAACAAATGTGGAGACAAAGAACAACATTTCAACGAATGAAGGCTTCAGGTACTTCTATGGTAAGAATGTCAAACAAATGTGGAGACAAAGAACAACATTTCAAAGAATGAAGGCTTCAGGTTCTTCTATGATAAGAATGTCAAACAATGTGGAGACAAAGAACAACATTTCAAAGAATGAAGGCTTCAGGTACTTCTATGATAAGAATGTCAAACAGTGTGGAGACAAAGAACAACATTTCAACGAATGAAGGCTTCAGGTACTTCTATGGTAAGAATGTCAAACAAATGTGGAGACAAAGAACAACATTTCAAAGAATGAAGGCTTCAGGTACTTCTATGGTAAGAATGTCAAACAAATGTGGAGACAAAGAACAACATTTCAAAGAATGAAGGCTTCAGGTACTTCTATGGTAAGAATGTCAAACCATGTGGAGACAAAGAACAACATTTCAACGAATGAAGGCTTCAGGTACTTCTATGGTAAGAATGTCAAACAGTGTGGAGACAAAGAACAACATTTCAACGAATGAAGGCTTCAGGTACTTCTATGGTAAGAATGTCAAACAATGTGGAGACAAAGAACAACATTTCAACGAATGAAGGCTTCAGGTACTTCTATCGTAAGAATGTCAAACAGTGTGGAGACAAAGAACAACATTTCAACGAAGAAGGGTTCAGGTACTTCTATGGTAAGAATGTCAAAAAATGTGGAGACAAAGAACAACATTTAAAAAAAAGAAGGCTTCAGGTTCATCTATGATAAGAATGTTACACAGTGTGGAGACAAAGAACAAAATTTCAACGACTGAAGGCTTCAGGTACTTCTGTGGTAAGAATGTCAAACAAATGTGGAGACAAAGAACAACATTTCAAAGAATGAAGGCTTCAGGTACTTCTAAGGTAAGAATGTCAAACCATGTGTAGACAAACAACATTTCAACGAATGAAGGCTTCAGGTACTTCTATGGTAAGAATGTCAAACAGTGTGGAGACAAAGAACAAAATTTCAAAGAATGAAGGCTTCAGGTACTTCTATGGTCAGAAGGTCAAACAAATGTGGAGACAAAGAACAACATTTCAAAGAATGAAGGCTTCAGGTTCTTCTGTGATAAGAATGTCAAACAATGTGGAGACAAAGAACAAAATTTCAAAGAATGAAGGCTTCAAGTACTTCTATGATAAGAATGTTACACAGTGTGGAGACAAAGAACAACATTTCAACGAATGAAGGCTTCAGGTACTTCTGTGGTAAGAATGTCAAACAAATGTGGAGACAAAGAACAACATTTCAAAGAATGAAGGCTTCAGGTACTTCTAAGGTAAGAATGTCAAACCATGTGCAGACAAATAACATTTCAAGGAATGAAGGCTTCAGGTACTTCTTTGGTAAGAATGTCAAACAGTGTGGAGACAAAGAACAACATTTCAAAGAATGAAGGCTTCAGGTACTTCTATGGTAAGAAGGTCAAACAAATGTGGAGACAAAGAACAACATTTCAAAGAATGAAGGCTTCAGGTTCTTCTGTGATAAGAATGTCAAACAATGTGGAGACAAAGAACAAAATTTCAAAGAATGAAGGCTTCAAGTACTTCTATGATAAGAATGTTACACAGTGTGGAGACAAAGAACAACATTTCAACGAATGAAGGCTTCAGGTACTTCTGTGGTAAGAATGTCAAACAAATGTGGAGACAAAGAACAACATTTCAAAGAATGAAGGCTTCAGGTACTTCTATGGTAAGAATATCAAACAGTGTGGAGACAAAGAACAACATTTCAACGAATGAAGGCTTCAGGTACTTCTATGGTAAGAATGTCAAAAAATGTGGAGACAAGGAACAACATTTTAAAAAAAGAAGGCTTCAGGTTCATCTATGATAAGAATGTCACACAGTGTGGAGACAAAGAACAACATTTCAACGAATGAAGGCTTCAGGTACTTCTATGGTAAGAATGTCAAAAAATGTGGAGACAAAGAACAACATTTCAAAAAATGAAGGTTCAGGTACTTCTATGATAAGAATGTCAAACAATGTGGAGACAAAGAACAACATTTCAACGAATGAAGGCTTCAGGTACTTCTATGGTAAGAATGTCAAACAATGTGGAGACAAAGAACAACATTTCAACGAATGAAGGGTTCAGGTATTTCTATGGTGAGAATGTCAAAAAATGTGGAGACAAGGAAAACATTTTAAAAAAGGAAGGCTTCAGGTACTTCTGTGATAAGAATGTCAAACAATGTGGAGACAAAGAACAACATTTCAAAGAATGAAGGCTTCAGGTACTTCTATGATAAGAATGTCAAACAGTGTGGAGACAAAGAACAACATTTCAAAGAATGAAGGCTTTAGGTACTTCTATGGTAAGAATGTCAAACCATGTGCAGACAAATAACATTTCACGGAATGAAGGCTTCAGGTACTTCTTTGGTAAGAATGTCATACAGTGTGGAGACAAAGAACAACATTTTAACGAATGAAGGCTTCAGGTACTTCTATGGTAAGAATGTCAAACAATGTGGAGACAAAGAACAACATTTCAACGAATGAAGGCTTCAGGTACTTCTATGGTTAGAATGTCAAACAGTGTGGAGACAAAGAACAACATTTCAACGAATGAAGGGTTCAGGTATTTCTATGGTGAGAATGTCAAAAAATGTGGATATAAGGAACAACATTTTAAAAAAAGAAGGCTTCAGGTTGATCTATGATAAGAATGTTACACAGTGTGGAGACAAAGAACAAAATTTCAACGAATGAAGGCTTCAGGTACGTCTATGGTAAGAACATTAATGTGGCGACAGAACAACATTTAAAAAAAGGAAGGTTCAGTTACATCTATGATAAGAATGTCAAACAATGTGGAGACAAAAAACAACATTTGAACGCCTGAAGGCTTCAGATACTTCTATGGTTAGAATGTCAAACAATGTGGAGACAAAGAACAACATTTCAACGAATGAAGGCTTCAGGTACTTCTGTGGTAAGAATGTCAACAGTGCGGAGACAACAACAACATTTCAACGAATGAAGGCTTCAGGTACTTCTATGGTAAGAATGTCAAAAATTGTGGAGACAAAAAACATTTGAACGCCTGAAGGCTTCAGATACTTGTATGGTTAGAATGTCAAACAATGTGGAGACAAAGAACAACATTTCAACAAATGAAGGCTTCAGGTACTTCTATCGTAAGAATGTCAAACAGTGTGGAGACAAAGAACAACATTTCAACGAAGAAGGCTTCAGGTACTTCTATGGTAAGAATGTCAAAAAATGTGGATATAAAGAACAACATTTTAAAAAAAGAAGGCTTCAGGTTCATCTATGATAAGAATGTTACACAGTGTGGAGACAAAGAACAACATTTCAACGGTGAAGGCTTCAAGTACTTTTATGGTAAGAATGTCAAACAGAGTGGAGACAAACAACAACATTTCAACGAATGAAGGCTTCAGGTACTTCTATGGTAAGAATGTCAAAAAATGTGGAGACAAGGAACAACATTTTAAAAAAGGACGGCTTCAGGTACATCTGTGATAAGAATGTTACACAGTGTGGAGACAAAGAACAACATTTGAACGAATGAAGGCTTCAGGTACTTCTGTGGTAAGAATGTCAAACAAATGTGGAGACAAAGAACAACATTTCAAAAAATGTAGGCTTCAGGTACTTCTATGGTAAGAATGTCAAACAGTGTGGAGACAAAGAACAACATTTTAACGAATGAAGGTTTCAGGTACTTCTTTCGTAAGAATGTCAAAAAATGTGGAGACAAAGAACAACATTTTAAAGAAGGAAGGCTTCAGGTTTATCTATGATAAGAATGTTTCACAGTGTGGAGACAAAGAACAACATTTCAATGAATGAAGGCTTCAGGTTTTCTATGGTAAGAATGTCAAAAAATGTGGAGACAAAGAACAACATTTCAACGAATGAAGGCTTCAGGTATTTTCTATGGTAAGAATGTCAAACAGTGTGGAGACAAAGAACAACATTTCAAAGAATGAAGGCTTCAGGTACCTCTATTGTAAGAATGTCAAACAGTGTGGAGACAAAGAACAACATTTCAACGAATGAAGGCTTCAGGTACTTCTGTGGTAAGAATGTCAAACAAATGTGGAGACAAAGAACAACATTTCAACGAATAAAGGCTTCAGGTACTTCTATGGTAAGAATGTCAAAAAATGTGGAGACAAGGAACAACATTTCAAAAATGAAGGCTTCAAGTACTTCTATGATAAGAATGTTACACAGTGTGGAGACAAAGAACAACATTTCAACGAATGAAGGCTTCAGGTACTTCTGTGGTAAGAATGTCAAAGAGTGTGGAGACAAAGAACAACATTTCAAAGAATGAAGGCTTCAGGTACTTCTATGGTAAGAATGTCAAACCATGTGCAGACAAATAACATTTCAAGGAATGAAGGCTTCAGGTACTTCTTTGGTAAGAATGTCAAACAGTGTGGAGACAAAGAACAACATTTCAAGGAATGAAGGCTTCAGGTACTTCTGTGGTAAGAATGTCAAACAAATGTGGAGACAAAGAACAACATTTCAACGAATGAAGGATTCAGGTACTTCTATGGTAAGAATGTCAAAGAGTGTGGAGACAAAGAACAACATTTCAAAGAATGAAGGCTTCAGGTACTTCTATCGTGAGAATGTCAACAGTGTGGAGACAAAGAACAACATTTCAAAGAATGAAGGCTTCAGGTACTTCTATGGTAAGAATGTTACACAGTGTGGAGACAAAGAACAACATTTGAACGAATGAACGCTCCAGGTACTTCTATGGTAAGAATGTCAAAAAATGTGGAGACAAGGATCAACATTTTAAAAAAAGGACGGCTTCATGTACATCTGTGATAAGAATGTTACACAGTGTGGAGACAAAGAACAACATTTCAACGAATGAAGGCTTCAGGTACTTCTATGGTAAGAATGTCAAACAGTGTGGAGACAAAGAACAACATTTCAACGAATGAAGGCTTCAGGTACTTCTGTGGTAAGAATGTCAAACAAATGTGGAGACAAAGAACAACATTTCAAAAAATGAAGGCTTCAGGTACTTCTATGGTAAGAATGTCAAACAGTGTGGAGACAAAGAACAACATTTCAACGAATGAAGGCTTCAGGTACTTCTTTGGTAAAATGTCAAAAAATGTGGAGACAAAGAACAACATTTTAAAGAATGAAGGCTTCAGGTTTATCTATGATAAGAATGTTTCACAGTGTGGAGACAAAGAACAACATTTCAATGAATGAAGGCTTCAGGTACTTCTATGGTAAGAATGTCAAAAAATGTGGAGACAAAGAACAACATTTCAACGAATGAAGGCTTCAGGTATTTTCTATGGTAAGAATGTCAAACAGTGTGGAGACAAAGAACAACATTTCAACGAATGAAGGCTTCAGGTACTTCTATGGTAAGAATGTCAAACAGTGTGGAGACAAAGAACAACATTTCAACGAATGAAGGCTTCAGGTACTTCTATGGTAAGAATGTCAAACAATGTGGAGACAAAGAACAACATTTCAACGAATGAAGGCTTCAGGTACTTCTATGGTAAGAATGTCAAAAAATGTGGAGACAAGGAACAACATTTTAAAAAAGGACGGCTTCAGGTACATCTGTGATAAGAATGTTACACAGTGTGGAGACAAAGAACAACATTTCAAAGAATGAAGGCTTCAGGTACTTCTATGGTAAGAATGTCAAACCATGTGGAGACAAACAACATTTGAATGAAGGCTTCAGGTACTTCTATGGTAAGAATGTCAAACAGTGTGGAGACAAAGAACAACATTTCAACGAATGAAGGCTTCAGGTACTTCTATGGTAAGAATGTCAAACAAATGTGGAGACAAAGAACAACATTTCAACGAATGAAGGATTCAGGTACTTCTATGGTAAGAATGTCAAAGAGTGTGGAGACAAAGAACAACATTTCAAAGAATGAAGGCTTCAGGTACTTCTATGGTAAGAATGTTACACAGTGTGGAGACAAAGAACAACATTTGAACGAATGAACGCTCCAGGTACTTCTATGGTAAGAATGTCAAAAAATGTGGAGACAAAGAACAACATTTCAAAGAATGAAGGCTTCAGGTACTTCTGTGATAAGAATGTCAAACAGTGTGGAGACAAAGAACAACATTTCAACGAATGAAGGATTCAGGTACTTCTATGGTAAGAATGTCAAACAGTGTGGAGACAAAGAACAACATTTCAACGAATGAAGGCTTCAGGTACTTCTGTGGTAAGAATGTCAAACAAATGTGGAGACAAAGAACAACATTTCAAAGAATGAAGGCTTCAGGTACTTCTATGGTAAGAATGTCAAACCATGTGGAGACAGAACAACATTTCAAAGAATGAAGGCTTCAGGTACTTCTATGGTAAGAATGTCAAACAGTGTGGAGACAAAGAACAACATTTCAAAGAATGAAGGCTTCAGGTACTTCTATGGTAAGAATGTCAAACAAATGTGGAGACAAAGAACAACATTTCAAAGAATGAAGGCTTCAGGTACTTCTAAGGTAAGAATGTCAAACCATGTGCAGACAAATAACATTTCAAGGAATGAAGGCTTCAGGTACTTCTTTGGTAAGAATGTCATACAGTGTGGAGACAAAGAACAACATTTCAACGAATGAAGGCTTCAGGTACTTCTATGGTAAGAATGTCAAACAATGTGGAGACAAAGAACAACATTTCAACGAATGAAGGCTTCAGGTACTTCTATCGTTAGAATGTCAAACAGTGTGGAGACAAAGAACAACATTTCAACGAATGAAGGGTTCAGGTACTTCTATGGTAAGAATGTCAAAAAATGTGGAGACAAAGAACAACATTTAAAAAAAAGAAGGCTTCAGGTTCATCTATGATAAGAATGTTACACAGTGTGGAGACAAAGAACAACATTTCAACGAATGAAGGCTTCAGGTACTTCTATGGTAAGAACATTAATGTGGAGACAGAACAACATTTAAAAAAAGGAAGGTTCAGTTACATCTATGATAAGAATGTCAAACAATGTGGAGACAAAAAACAACATTTCAACGAATGAAGGCTTCAGGTACTTCTATGGTAAGAATGTCAAACAATGTGGAGACAAAGAACAACATTTCAACGAATGAAGGCTTCAGGTACTTCTATGGTAAGAATGTCAAACAGTGTGGAGACAAAGAACAACATTTCAAAGAATGAAGGCTTCAGGTACTTCTATGGTAAGAATGTCAAACAAATGTGGAGACAAAGAACAACATTTCAAAGAATGAAGGCTTCAGGTACTTCTATGATAAGAATGTCAAACAATGTGGAGACAAAGAACAACATTTCAAAGAATGAAGGCTTCAGGTACTTCTATGATAAGAATGTCACACAGTGTGGAGACAAAGAACAACATTTCAACGAATGAAGGCTTCAGGTACTTCTATGGTAAGAATGTCAAACAAATGTGGAGACAAAGAACAACATTTCAAAGAATGAAGGCTTCAGGTACTTCTATGGTAAGAATGTCAAACCATGTGGAGACAAACAACATTTCAAGGAATGAAGGCTTCAGGTACTTCTATGGTAAGAATGTCAAACAATGTGGAGACAAAGAACAACATTTCAAAGAATGAAGGCTTCAGGTACTTCTATGGTAAGAATGTCAAACAATGTGGAGACAAAGAACAACATTTCAACGAATGAAGGCTTCAGGTACTTCTATGGTAAGAATGTCAAACAATGTGGAGACAAAGAACAACATTTCAACGAATGAAGGCTTCAGGTACTTCTATGGTAAGAATGTCAACAGTGTGGAGACAAAGAACAACATTTCAACGAATGAAGGCTTCAGGTACTTCTATGGTAAGAATGTCAAACAGTGTGGAGACAAAGAACAACATTTTAACGAAGAAAGGGTTCAGGTACTTCTATGGTGAGAATGTGAAACAATGTGGAGACAAAGATAACATTTCAACGAATGAAGGATTCAGGTACTTCTAAGATAAGAATGTCAAACAATGTGGAGACAAAGAACAACATTTCAAAGAATGAAGGCTTCAGGTACTTCTATGATAAGAATGTCAAACAATGTGGAGACAAAGAACAACATTTCAAAGAATGAAGGCTTCAGGTACTTCTATGATAAGAATGTTACACAGTGTGGAGACAAAGAACAACATTTCAACGAATGAAGGCTTCAGGTACTTCTATGGTAAGAATGTCAAACAAATGTGGAGACAAAGAACAACATTTCAAAGAATGAAGGCTTCAGGTACTTCTATGGTAAGAATGTCAAACAATGTGGAGACAAAGAACAACATTTCAACGAATGAAGGCTTCAGGTACTTCTATGGTAAGAATGTCAAACAGTGTGGAGACAAAGAACAACATTTCAAAGAATGAAGGCTTCAGGTACTTCTATGGTCAGAAGGTCAAACAAATGTGGAGACAAAGAACAACATTTCAAAGAATGAAGGCTTCAGGTTCTTCTGTGATAAGAATGTCAAACAATGTGGAGACAAAGAACAAAATTTCAAAGAATGAAGGCTTCAAGTACTTCTATGATAAGAATGTTACACAGTGTGGAGACAAAGAACAACATTTCAACGAATGAAGGCTTCAGGTACTTCTATGGTAAGAATGTCAAACAAATGTGGAGACAAAGAACAACATTTCAACGAATGAAGGCTTCAGGTACATCTATGGTAAGAATGTCAAAAATTGTGGAGACAAAGAACAACATTTCAACGGTGAAGGCTTCAAGTACTTTTATGGTAAGAATGTCAAACAAATGTGGAGACAAAGAACAACATTTCAAAGAATGAAGGCTTCAGGTACTTCTATGATAAGAATGTCAAACAATGTGGAGACAAAGAACAACATTTCAAAGAATGAAGGCTTCAGGTACTTCTATGATAAGAATGTCAAACAGTGTGGAGACAAAGAACAACATTTCAACGAATGAAGGCTTCAGGTACTTCTATGGTAAGAATGTCAAACAAATGTGGAGACAAAGAACAACATTTCAAAGAATGAAGGCTTCAGGTACTTCTATGGTAAGAATGTCAAACAATGTGGAGACAAAGAACAACATTTCAAAGAATGAAGGCTTCAGGTACTTCTATGGTAAGAATGTCAAACATGTGGAGACAAAGAACAACATTTCAACGAATGAAGGCTTCAGGTACTTCTATGGTAAGAATGTCAAACAGTGTGGAGACAAAGAACAACATTTCAACGAATGAAGGCTTCAGGTACTTCTATGGTAAGAATGTCAAACAATGTGGAGACAAAGAACAACATTTCAAATTTCAAAGAATGAAGGCTTCAGGTACTTCTATGGTAAGAATGTCAAACAGTGTGGAGACAAAGAACAACATTTCAACGAATGAAGGCTTCAGGTACTTCTATGGTAAGAATGTCAAAAAATGTGGAGACAAAGAACAACATTTAAAAGAATGAAGGCTTCAGGTACATCTATGATAAGAATGTTACACACTGTGGAGACAAAGAACAACATTTCAACGAATGAAGGCTTCAGGTACTTCTATGGTAAGAATGTCAAACAAATGTGGAGACAAAGAACAACATTTCAAAGAATGAAGGCTTCAGGTACTTCTATGGTAAGAATGTCAAACAATGTGGAGACAAAGAACAACATTTCAACGAATGAAGGCTTCAGGTACTTCTATGGTAAGAATGTCAAACAGTGTGGAGACAAAGAACAACATTTCAAAGAATGAAGGCTTCAGGTACTTCTATGGTAAGAATGTCAAACAAATGTGGAGACAAAGAACAACATTTCAAAGAATGAAGGCTTCAGGTTCTTCTGTGATAAGAATGTCAAACAATGTGGAGACAAAGAACAAAATTTCAAAGAATGAAGGCTTCAAGTACTTCTATGATAAGAATGTTACACAGTGTGGAGACAAAGAACAACATTTCAACGAATGAAGGCTTCAGGTACTTCTGTGGTAAGAATGTCAAACAAATGTGGAGACAAAGAACAACATTTCAAAGAATGAAGGCTTCAGGTACTTCTATGGTAAGAATGTCAAACCATGTGGAGACAAAGAACAACATTTCAACGAATGAAGGCTTCAGGTACTTCTATGGTAAGAATGTCAAACAGTGTGGAGACAAAGAACAACATTTCAAAGAATGAAGGCTTCAGGTACTTCTATGGTAAGAATGTCAAACAAATGTGGAGACAAAGAACAACATTTCAAAGAATGAAGGCTTCAGGTTCTTCTATGATAAGAATGTCAAACAATGTGGAGACAAAGAACAACATTTCAAAGAATGAAGGCTTCAGGTACTTCTATGATAAGAATGTTACACAGTGTGGAGACAAAGAACAACATTTCAACGAATGAAGGCTTCAGGTACTTCTATGGTAAGAATGTCAAACAAATGTGGAGACAAAGAACAACATTTCAAAGAATGAAGGCTTCAGGTACTTCTATGGTAAGAATGTCAAACCATGTGGAGACAAAGAACAACATTTCAACGAATGAAGGCTTCAGGTACTTCTATGGTAAGAATGTCAAACAGTGTGGAGACAAAGAACAACATTTCAACGAATGAAGGCTTCAGGTACTTCTATGGTAAGAATGTCAAACAATGTGGAGACAAAGAACAACATTTCAACGAATGAAGGCTTCAGGTACTTCTATGGTAAGAATGTCAAACAATGTGGAGACAAAGAACAACATTTCAACGAATGAAGGCTTCAGGTACTTCTATGGTAAGAATGTCAAACAATGTGGAGACAAAGAACAACATTTCAAAGAATGAAGGCTTCAGGTACTTCTATGGTAAGAATGTCAAACAGTGTGGAGACAAAGAACAACATTTCAACGAATGAAGGCTTCAGGTACTTCTATGGTAAGAATGTCAAACAAATGTGGAGACAAAGAACAACATTTCAAAGAATGAAGGCTTCAGGTACTTCTATGATAAGAATGTCAAACAGTGTGGAGACAAAGAACAACATTTCAACGAATGAAGGCTTCAGGTACTTCTATGGTAAGAATGTCAAACAATGTGGAGACAAAGAACAACATTTCAACGAATGAAGGCTTCAGGTACTTCTATGGTAAGAATGTCAAACAATGTGGAGACAAAGAACAACATTTCAACGAATGAAGGCTTCAGGTACTTCTATGGTAAGAATGTCAAACAATGTGGAGACAAAGAACAACATTTCAAAGAATGAAGGCTTCAGGTACTTCTATGGTAAGAATGTCAAACATGTGGAGACAAAGAACAACATTTCAACGAATGAAGGCTTCAGGTACTTCTATGGTAAGAATGTCAAACAAATGTGGAGACAAAGAACAACATTTCAAAGAATGAAGGCTTCAGGTACTTCTATGATAAGAATGTCAAACAGTGTGGAGACAAAGAACAACATTTCAACGAATGAAGGCTTCAGGTACTTCTATGGTAAGAATGTCAAACAGTGTGGAGACAAAGAACAACATTTCAAAGAATGAAGGCTTCAGGTACTTCTATGGTAAGAATGTCAAACAAATGTGGAGACAAAGAACAACATTTCAAAGAATGAAGGCTTCAGGTACTTCTATGATAAGAATGTCAAACAATGTGGAGACAAAGAACAACATTTCAAAGAATGAAGGCTTCAGGTACTTCTATGATAAGAATGTTACACAGTGTGGAGACAAAGAACAACATTTCAACGAATGAAGGCTTCAGGTACTTCTGTGGTAAGAATGTCAAACAAATGTGGAGACAAAGAACAACATTTCAAAGAATGAAGGCTTCAGGTACTTCTAAAGTAAGAATGTCAAACCATGTGCAGACAAATAACATTTCAAGGAATGAAGGCTTCAGGTACTTCTATGGTAAGAATGTCAAACAGTGTGGAGACAAAGAACAACATTTCAACGAATGAAGGCTTCAGGTACTTCTATGGTAAGAATGTCAAACAAATGTGGAGACAAAGAACAACATTTCAACGAATGAAGGCTTCAGGTACTTCTATGGTAAGAATGTCAAACAATGTGGAGACAAAGAACAACATTTCAACGAATGAAGGCTTCAGGTACTTCTATGGTAAGAATGTCAAACAGTGTGGAGACAAAGAACAACATTTCAACGAATGAAGGCTTCAGGTACTTCTATGGTAAGAATGTCAAACAAATGTGGAGACAAAGAACAACATTTCAAAGAATGAAGGCTTCAGGTACTTCTATGATAAGAATGTCAAACAATGTGGAGACAAAGAACAACATTTCAACGAATGAAGGCTTCAGGTACTTCTATGGTAAGAATGTCAAACAGTGTGGAGACAAAGAACAACATTTCAACGAATGAAGGCTTCAGGTACTTCTATGGTAAGAATGTCAAACAATGTGGAGACAAAGAACAACATTTCAACGAATGAAGGCTTCAGGTACTTCTATGGTAAGAATGTCAAAAAATGTGGAGACAAAGAACAACATTTTAAAGAATGAAGGCTTCAGGTACTTCTATGGTAAGAATGTCAAACAATGTGGAGACAAAGAACAACATTTCAACGAATGAAGGCTTCAGGTACTTCTATGGTAAGAATGTCAAACAATGTGGAGACAAAGAACAACATTTCAACGAATGAAGGCTTCAGGTACTTCTATGGTAAGAATGTCAAACAAATGTGGAGACAAAGAACAACATTTCAACGAATGAAGGCTTCAGGTACTTCTATGGTAAGAATGTCAAACAATGTGGAGACAAAGAACAACATTTCAACGAATGAAGGCTTCAGGTACTTCTATGGTAAGAATGTCAAACAGTGTGGAGACAAAGAACAACATTTCAACGAATGAAGGCTTCAGGTACTTCTATGGTAAGAATGTCAAACAAATGTGGAGACAAAGAACAACATTTCAAAGAATGAAGGCTTCAGGTACTTCTATGGTAAGAATGTCAAACAATGTGGAGACAAAGAACAACATTTCAAAGAATGAAGGCTTCAGGTACTTCTATGATAAGAATGTCAAACAGTGTGGAGACAAAGAACAACATTTCAACGAATGAAGGCTTCAGGTACTTCTATGGTAAGAATGTCAAACAAATGTGGAGACAAAGAACAACATTTCAAAGAATGAAGGCTTCAGGTACTTCTATGGTAAGAATGTATGTGGAGACAAAGAACAACATTTCAACGAATGAAGGCTTCAGGTACTTCTATGGTAAGAATGTCAAACAGTGTGGAGACAAAGAACAACATTTCAAAGAATGAAGGCTTCAGGTACTTCTATGGTAAGAATGTCAAATGTGGAGACAAAGAACAACATTTGAATGAAGGCTTCAGGTAATGTAAGAATGTCAAACAATGTGGAGACAAAGAACAACATTTCAAAGAATGAAGGCTTCAGGTACTTCTATGGTAAGAATGTCAAACAGTGTGGAGACAAAGAACAACATTTCAACGAATGAAGGCTTCAGGTACTTCTATGGTAAGAATGTCAAACAAATGTGGAGACAAAGAACAACATTTCAAAGAATGAAGGCTTCAGGTACTTCTATGGTAAGAATGTCAAACAATGTGGAGACAAAGAACAACATTTCAAAGAATGAAGGCTTCAGGTACTTCTATGGTAAGAATGTCAAACAGTGTGGAGACAAAGAACAACATTTCAACGAATGAAGGCTTCAGGTACTTCTATGGTAAGAATGTCAAACAAATGTGGAGACAAAGAACAACATTTCAAAGAATGAAGGCTTCAGGTACTTCTATGGTAAGAATGTCAAACAATGTGGAGACAAAGAACAACATTTCAACGAATGAAGGCTTCAGGTACTTCTATGGTAAGAATGTCAAACAGTGTGGAGACAAAGAACAACATTTCAACGAATGAAGGCTTCAGGTACTTCTATGGTAAGAATGTCAAACAAATGTGGAGACAAAGAACAACATTTCAAAGAATGAAGGCTTCAGGTTCTTCTATGATAAGAATGTCAAACAATGTGGAGACAAAGAACAACATTTCAAAGAATGAAGGCTTCAGGTACTTCTATGATAAGAATGTCAAACAGTGTGGAGACAAAGAACAACATTTCAACGAATGAAGGCTTCAGGTACTTCTATGGTAAGAATGTCAAACAATGTGGAGACAAAGAACAACATTTCAAAGAATGAAGGCTTCAGGTACTTCTATGGTAAGAATGTCAAACAATGTGGAGACAAAGAACAACATTTCAACGAATGAAGGCTTCAGGTACTTCTATGGTAAGAATGTCAAACAGTGTGGAGACAAAGAACAACATTTCAACGAATGAAGGCTTCAGGTACTTCTATGGTAAGAATGTCAAACAATGTGGAGACAAAGAACAACATTTCAACGAATGAAGGCTTCAGGTACTTCTATGGTAAGAATGTCAAACAGTGTGGAGACAAAGAACAACATTTCAACGAATGAAGGCTTCAGGTACTTCTATGGTAAGAATGTCAAACAAATGTGGAGACAAAGAACAACATTTCAAAGAATGAAGGCTTCAGGTACTTCTATGGTAAGAATGTCAAACAGTGTGGAGACAAAGAACAACATTTCAACGAATGAAGGCTTCAGGTACTTCTATGGTAAGAATGTCAAACAATGTGGAGACAAAGAACAACATTTCAACGAATGAAGGCTTCAGGTACTTCTATGGTAAGAATGTCAAACAGTGTGGAGACAAAGAACAACATTTCAACGAATGAAGGCTTCAGGTACTTCTATGGTAAGAATGTCAAACAAATGTGGAGACAAAGAACAACATTTCAAAGAATGAAGGCTTCAGGTACATCTATGATAAGAATGTCAAACAGTGTGGAGACAAAGAACAACATTTCAACGAATGAAGGCTTCAGGTACTTCTATGGTAAGAATGTCAAACAATGTGGAGACAAAGAACAACATTTCAACGAATGAAGGCTTCAGGTACTGTCATTTCAACGAATGAAGGCTTCAGGTAAGAATGTCAAACAGTGTGGAGACAAAGAACAACATTTCAAAGAATGAAGCTTCAGCTTCAGGTACTTCTATGGTAAGAATGTCAAAAAATGTGGAGACAAAGAACAACATTTCAAAGAATGAAGGCTTCAGGTACTTCTATGGTAAGAATGTCAAACAGTGTGGAGACAAAGAACAACATTTCAACGAATGAAGGCTTCAGGTACTTCTATGGTAAGAATGACAGTGTGGAGACAAAGAACAACATTTCAACGAATGAAGGCTTGTGGTAAGAACAAACAAATGTGGAGAAGAACAACATTTCAAAGAATGAAGGCTTCAGGTACTTCTATGGTAAGAATGTCAAACAATGTGGAGACAAAGAACAACATTTCAACGAATGAAGGCTTCAGGTACTTCTATGGTAAGAATGTCAAACAATGTGGAGACAAAGAACAACATTTCAACGAATGAAGGCTTCAGGTACTTCTATGGTAAGAATGTCAAACAATGTGGAGACAAAGAACAACATTTCAACGAATGAAGGCTTCAGGTACTTCTATGGTAAGAATGTCAAACAATGTGGAGACAAAGAACAACATTTCAACGAATGAAGGCTTCAGGTACTTCTATGGTAAGAATGTCAAACAGTGTGGAGACAAAGAACAACATTTCAACGAATGAAGGCTTCAGGTACTTCTATGGTAAGAATGTCAAACAGTGTGGAGACAAAGAACAACATTTCAACGAATGAAGGCTTCAGGTACTTCTATGGTAAGAATGTCAAACAATGTGGAGACAAAGAACAACATTTCAACGAATGAAGGCTTCAGGTACTTCTATGGTAAGAATGTCAAACAGTGTGGAGACAAAGAACAACATTTCAACGAATGAAGGCTTCAGGTACTTCTATGGTAAGAATGTCAAACAATGTGGAGACAAAGAACAACATTTCAACGAATGAAGGCTTCAGGTACTTCTATGGTAAGAATGTCAAAAAATGTGGAGACAAAGAACAACATTTTAAAAAATGAAGGCTTCAGGTACATCTATGATAAGAATGTTACACAGTGTGGAGACAAAGAACAACATTTCAACGAATGAAGGCTTCAGGTACTTCTATGGTAAGAATGTCAAACAATGTGGAGACAAAGAACAACATTTCAACGAATGAAGGCTTCAGGTACTTCTATGGTAAGAATGTCAAACAGTGTGGAGACAAAGAACAACATTTCAACGAATGAAGGCTTCAGGTACTTCTATGGTAAGAATGTCAAACATGTGGAGACAAAGAACAACATTTCAACGAATGAAGGTTTCAGGTACTTCTTTGGTAAAATGTCAAAAATGTGGAGACAAAGAACAACATTTTAAAGAAGGAAGGCTTCAGGTTTATCTATGATAAGAATGTTTCACAGTGTGGAGACAAAGAACAACATTTTAATGAATGAAGGCTTCAGGTACTTCTAGGTAAGAATGTCAAAAAATGTGGAGACAAAGAACAACATTTCAACGAATGAAGGCTTCAGGTACTTCTATGGTAAGAATGTCAAACAGTGTGGAGACAAAGAACAACATTTCAACGAATGAAGGCTTCAGGTACTTCTATGGTAAGAATGTCAAAAAATGTGGAGACAAAGAACAACATTTCAAAGAATGAAGGCTTCAGGTACTTCTCTGATAAGAATGTCAAACAGTGTGGAGACAAAGAACAACATTTCAACGAATGAACAGGTACTTCTATGGTAAGAATGTCAAATTTCAAAGAATGTGGAGACAAAGAACAACATTTCAAAGAATGAAGGCTTCAGGTACTTCTATGGTAAGAATGTCAAACAGTGTGGAGACAAAGAACAACATTTCAACGAATGAAGGCTTCAGGTACTTCTATGGTAAGAATGTCAAACAAATGTGGAGACAAAGAACAACATTTCAAAGAATGAAGGCTTCAGGTACTTCTATGGTAAGAATGTCAAACATGTGGAGACAAAGAACAACATTTCAACGAATGAAGGCTTCAGGTACTTCTATGGTAAGAATGTCAAACAGTGTGGAGACAAAGAACAACATTTCAAAGAATGAAGGCTTCAGGTACTTCTATGGTAAGAATGTCAAACAAATGTGGAGACAAAGAACAACATTTCAACGAATGAAGGCTTCAGGTTCTTCTATGGTAAGAATGTCAAACAATGTGGAGACAAAGAACAACATTTCAAAGAATGAAGGCTTCAGGTACTTCTATGATAAGAATGTCAAACAGTGTGGAGACAAAGAACAACATTTCAACGAATGAAGGCTTCAGGTACTTCTATGGTAAGAATGTCAAACAAATGTGGAGACAAAGAACAACATTTCAACGAATGAAGGCTTCAGGTACTTCTATGGTAAGAATGTCAAACAATGTGGAGACAAAGAACAACATTTCAACGAATGAAGGCTTCAGGTACTTCTATGATAAGAATGTTACACAGTGTGGAGACAAAGAACAACATTTCAACGAATGAAGGCTTCAGGTACTTCTATGGTAAGAATGTCAAACAATGTGGAGACAAAGAACAACATTTCAAAGAATGAAGGCTTCAGGTACTTCTATGGTAAGAATGTCAAACAATGTGGAGACAAAGAACAACATTTCAACGAATGAAGGCTTCAGGTACTTCTATGGTAAGAATGTCAAACAGTGTGGAGACAAAGAACAACATTTCAACGAATGAAGGCTTCAGGTACTTCTATGGTAAGAATGTCAAACAGTGTGGAGACAAAGAACAACATTTCAACGAATGAAGGCTTCAGGTACTTCTATGGTAAGAATGTCAAAAAATGTGGAGACAAAGAACAACATTTCAAAGAATGAAGGCTTCAGGTACTTCTATGGTAAGAATGTCAAACAATGTGGAGACAAAGAACAACATTTCAACGAATGAAGGCTTCAGGTACTTCTATGATAAGAATGTCAAACAGTGTGGAGACAAAGAACAACATTTCAACGAATGAAGGCTTCAGGTACTTCTATGGTAAGAATGTCAAACAGTGTGGAGACAAAGAACAACATTTCAACGAATGAAGGCTTCAGGTACTTCTATGGTAAGAATGTCAAACAAATGTGGAGACAAAGAACAACATTTCAACGAATGAAGGCTTCAGGTACTTCTATGGTCAGAAGGTCAAACAAATGTGTAGAAAAAGAACAACATTTCAAAGAATGAAGGCTTCAAGTACTTCTATGATAAGAATGTTACACAGTGTGGAGACAAAGAACAACATTTCAACGAATGAAGGCTTCAGGTACTTCTATGGTAAGAATGTCAAACAAATGTGGAGACAAAGAACAACATTTCAAAGAATGAAGGCTTCAGGTACTTCTATGGTAAGAATGTCATGTGGAGACAAACAACATTTGAATGAAGGCTTCAGGTATGGTAAGAATGTCAAACAGTGTGGAGACAAAGAACAACATTTCAAAGAATGAAGGCTTCAGGTACTTCTATGGTCAGAAGGTCAAACAAATGTGGAGACAAAGAACAACATTTCAAAGAATGAAGGCTTCAGGTTCTTCTGTGATAAGAATGTCAAACAATGTGGAGACAAAGAACAAAATTTCAAAGAATGAAGGCTTCAAGTACTTCTATGATAAGAATGTTACACAGTGTGGAGACAAAGAACAACATTTCAACGAATGAAGGCTTCAGGTACTTCTGTGGTAAGAATGTCAAACAAATGTGGAGACAAAGAACAAAATTTCAAAGAATGAAGGCTTCAAGTACTTCTATGGTAAGAATATCAAACAGTGTGGAGACAAAGAACAACATTTCAAAGAATGAAGGCTTCAGGTACTTCTATGGTAAGAATGTCAAACAGTGTGGAGACAAAGAACAACATTTCAACGAATGAAGGCTTCAGGTACTTCTATGGTAAGAATGTCAAACAAATGTGGAGACAAAGAACAACATTTCAAAGAATGAAGGCTTCAGGGTAAGAATGTCAAACCATGTGGAGACAAAGAACAACATTTCAACGAATGAAGGCTTCAGGTACTTCTATGGTAAGAATGTCAAACAGTGTGGAGACAAAGAACAACATTTCAACGAATGAAGGCTTCAGGTACTTCTATGGTAAGAATGTCAAACAAATGTGGAGACAAAGAACAACATTTCAAAGAATGAAGGCTTCAGGTACTTCTATGATAAGAATGTCAAACAATGTGGAGACAAAGAACAACATTTCAAAGAATGAAGGCTTCAGGTACTTCTATGATAAGAATGTCACACAGTGTGGAGACAAAGAACAACATTTCAACGAATGAAGGCTTCAGGTACTTCTGTGGTAAGAATGTCAAACAAATGTGGAGACAAAGAACAACATTTCAAAGAATGAAGGCTTCAGGTACTTCTATGGTAAGAATGTCAAACCATGTGAGACAAACAACATTTCAAGGAATGAAGGCTTCAGGTACTTTGGTAAGAATGTCAAACAGTGTGGAGACAAAGAACAACAACGAATGAAGGCTTCAGGTACTTCTATGGTAAGAATGTCAAACAATGTGGAGACAAAGAACAACATTTCAACGAATGAAGGCTTCAGGTACTTCTATCGTAAGAATGTCAAACAGTGTGGAGACAAAGAACAACATTTCAACGAATGAAGGCTTCAGGTACTTCTATGGTAAGAATGTCAAAAAAATGTGGAGACAAAGAACAACATTTCAAAGAATGAAGGCTTCAGGTACTTCTATGGTAAGAATGTCAAACAATGTGGAGACAAAGAACAACATTTCAACGAATGAAGGCTTCAGGTACTTCTATGGTAAGAATGTCAAACAGTGTGGAGACAAAGAACAACATTTCAACGAATGAAGGCTTCAGGTACTTCTATGGTAAGAATGTCAAACAATGTGGAGACAAAGAACAACATTTCAACGAATGAACTTCAGGTACTTCTATGGTAAGAATGTCAAACAATGTGGAGACAAAGAACAACATTTTCAACGAATGAAGGCTTCAGGTACTTCTATGGTAAGAATGTCAAACAGTGTGGAGACAAAGAACAACATTTCAACGAATGAAGGCTTCAGGTACTTCTATGGTAAGAATGTCAAACAGTGTGGAGACAAAGAACAACATTTCAACGAATGAAGGCTTCAGGTACTTCTATGGTAAGAATGTCAAACAATGTGGAGACAAAGAACAACATTTCAAAAAATGAAGGCTTCAGGTACTTCTATGATAAGAATGTCAAACAGTGTGGAGACAAAGAACAACATTTCAACGAATGAAGGCTTCAGGTACTTCTATGGTAAGAATGTCAAACAAATGTGGAGACAAAGAACAACATTTCAAAGAATGAAGGCTTCAGGTACTTCTATGGTAAGAATGTCAAACAATGTGGAGACAAAGAACAACATTTCAAAGAATGAAGGCTTCAGGTACTTCTATGATAAGAATGTCAAACAGTGTGGAGACAAAGAACAACATTTCAACGAATGAAGGCTTCAGGTACTTCTATGGTAAGAATGTCAAACAATGTGGAGACAAAGAACAACATTTCAAAGAATGAAGGCTTCAGGTACTTCTATGGTAAGAATGTCAAACAAATGTGGAGACAAAGAACAACATTTCAAAGAATGAAGGCTTCAGGTACTTCTATGATAAGAATGTCAAACAGTGTGGAGACAAAGAACAACATTTCAACGAATGAAGGCTTCAGGTACTTCTATGGTAAGAATGTCAAACAGTGTGGAGACAAAGAACAACATTTCAACGAATGAAGGCTTCAGGTACTTCTATGGTAAGAATGTCAAACAATGTGGAGACAAAGAACAACATTTCAAAGAATGAAGGCTTCAGGTACTTCTGTGGTAAGAATGTCAAACAATGTGGAGACAAAGAACAACATTTCAAAGAATGAAGGCTTCAGGTACTTCTATGATAAGAATGTTACACAGTGTGGAGACAAAGAACAACATTTCAACGAATGAAGGCTTCAGGTACTTCTATGGTAAGAATGTCAAACAAATGTGGAGACAAAGAACAACATTTCAAAGAATGAAGGCTTCAGGTACTTCTATGGTAAGAATGTCAAACATGTGGAGACAAAGAACAACATTTCAACGAATGAAGGCTTCAGGTACTTCTATGGTAAGAATGTCAAACAGTGTGGAGACAAAGAACAACATTTCAAAGAATGAAGGCTTCAGGTACTTCTATGGTAAGAATGTCAAACAAATGTGGAGACAAAGAACAACATTTCAAAGAATGAAGGCTTCAGGTACTTCTATGGTCAGAAGGTCAAACAAATGTGTAGAAAAAGAACAACATTTCAAAGAATGAAGGCTTCAAGTACTTCTATGATAAGAATGTTACACAGTGTGGAGACAAAGAACAACATTTCAACGAATGAAGGCTTCAGGTACTTCTGTGGTAAGAATGTCAAACAAATGTGGAGACAAAGAACAACATTTCAAAGAATGAAGGCTTCAGGTACTTCTATGGTAAGAATGTCAAACAATGTGGAGACAAAGAACAACATTTCAAAGAATGAAGGCTTCAGGTACTTCTATGGTAAGAATGTCAACACAGTGTGGAGACAAAGAACAACATTTCAACGAATGAAGGCTTCAGGTACTTCTGTGGTAAGAATGTCAAACAAATGTGGAGACAAAGAACAACATTTCAAAGAATGAAGGCTTCAGGTACTTCTATGATAAGAATGTCAAACCATGTGCAGACAAAGAACAACATTTCAAAGAATGAAGGCTTCAGGTACTTCTATGGTAAGAATGTCAAACAGTGTGGAGACAAAGAACAACATTTCAAAGAATGAAGGCTTCAGGTACTTCTATGGTAAGAATGTCAAACAAATGTGGAGACAAAGAACAACATTTCAAAGAATGAAGGCTTCAGGTACTTCTATGGTCAGAAGGTCAAACAAATGTGTAGACAAAGAACAACATTTCAAAGAATGAAGGCTTCAAGTACTTCTATGATAAGAATGTTACACAGTGTGGAGACAAAGAACAACATTTCAACGAATGAAGGCTTCAGGTACTTCTATGGTAAGAATGTCAAACAAATGTGGAGACAAAGAACAACATTTCAAAGAATGAAGGCTTCAGGTACTTCTATGGTAAGAATGTCAAACCATGTGGAGACAAAGAACAATTTCAACGAATGAAGGCTTCAGGTACTTCTATGGTAAGAATGTCAAACAGTGTGGAGACAAAGAACAACATTTCAACGAATGAAGGCTTCAGGTACTTCTATGGTAAGAATGTCAAACAATGTGGAGACAAAGAACAACATTTCAACGAATGAAGGCTTTAGGTACTTCTATCGTTAGAATGTCAAACAGTGTGGAGACAAAGAACAACATTTCAACGAAGAAGGGTTCAGGTACTTCTATGGTAAGAATGTCAAAAAATGTGGAGACAAAGAACAACATTTTAAAAAAAATGAAGGCTTCAGGTTCATCTATGATAAGAATGTTACACAGTGTGGAGACAAAGAACAACATTTCAACGAATGAAGGCTTCAGGTACTTCTATGGTAAGAACATTAATGTGGAGACAGAACAACATTTAAAAAAAGGAAGGTTCAGTTACATCTATGATAAGAATGTCAAACAATGTGGAGACAAAAAACAACATTTCAACGAATGAAGGCTTCAGGTACTTCTATGGTAAGAATGTCAAACAATGTGGAGACAAAGAACAACATTTCAACGAATGAAGGCTTCAGGTACTTCTGTGGTAAGAATGTCAACAGTGTGGAGACAAGAACAACATTTCAACGAATGAAGGCTTCAGGTACTTCTATGGTAAGAATGTCAAAAAATGTGGAGACAAAGAACAACATTTGAACGAATGAAGGCTTCAGGTACTTCTATGGTAAGAATGTCAAACAATGTGGAGACAAAGAACAACATTTCAACAAATGAAGGCTTCAGGTACTTCTATGGTAAGAATGTCAAACAGTGTGGAGACAAAGAACAACATTTCAACGAATGAAGGCTTCAGGTACTTCTATGGTAAGAATGTCAAAAAATGTGGAGACAAAGAACAACATTTCAAAAAAAGAAGGCTTCAGGTTCATCTATGATAAGAATGTTAAACAGTGTGGAGACAAAGAACAACATTTCAACGAATGAAGGCTTCAGGTACTTCTATGGTAAGAATGTCAAACAGTGTGGAGACAAAGAACAACATTTCAACGAATGAAGGCTTCAGGTACTTCTATGGTAAGAATGTCAAAAAATGTGGAGACAAAGAACAACATTTAAAAAAGGACGGCTTCAGGTACATCTGTGATAAGAATGTTACACAGTGTGGAGACAAAGAACAACATTTAAAAAAATGTAGGCTTCAGGTACTTCTATGGTAAGAATGTCAAACAGTGTGGAGACAAAGAACAACATTTCAAAGAATGAAGGCTTCAGGTACTTTTATGGTCAGAAGGTCAAACAAATGTGGAGACAAAGAACAACATTTCAAAAAATGAAGGCTTCAGGTACTTCTGTGATAAGAATGTCAAACAATGTGGAGACAAAGAACAAAATTTCAAAGAATGAAGGCTTCAAGTACTTCTATGATAAGAATGTCACACAGTGTGGAGACAAAGAACAACATTTCAACGAATGAAGGCTTCAGGTACTTCTGTGTTAAGAATGTCAAACCATGTGCAGACAAAGAACAACATTTCAAAGAATGAAGGCTTCAGGTACTTCTATGGTCAGAAGGTCAAACAAATGTGGAGACAAAGAACAACATTTCAAAGAATGAAGGCTTCAGGTACTTCTGTGATAAGAATGTCAAACAATGTGGAGACAAAGAACAAAATTTCAAAGAATGAAGGCTTCAAGTACTTCTATGATAAGAATGTTACACAGTGTGGAGACAAAGAACAACATTTCAACGAATGAAGGCTTCAGGTACTTCTGTGGTAAGAATGTCAAACAAATGTGGAGACAAAGAACAACATTTCAAAGAATGAAGGCTTCAGGTACTTCTATGGTAAGAATGTCAAACCATGTGCAGACAAATAACATTTCAAGGAATGAAGGCTTCAGGTACTTCTTTGGTAAGAATGTCAAACAGTGTGGAGACAAAGAACAACATTTCAACGAATGAAGGCTTCAGGTACTTCTATGGTAAGAATGTCAAACAATGTGGAGACAAAGAACAACATTTCAACGAATGAAGGCTTTCAGGTACTTCTATCGTTAGAATGTCAAACAGTGTGGAGACAAAGAACAACATTTCAACGAAGAAAGGGTTCAGGTACTTCTATGGTAAGAATGTCAAAAAATGTGGAGACAAAGAACAACATTTTAAAAAAAGAATGCTTCAGGTTCATCTATGATAAGAATGTTACACAGTGTGGAGACAAAGAACAACATTTCAACGAATGAAGGCTTCAGGTACTTCTATGGTAAGAACATTAATGTGGAGACAGAACAACATTTTAAAGAAGGAAGGTTCAGTTACATCTATGATAAGAATGTCAAACAATGTGGAGACAAAAAACAACATTTAAACGAATGAAGGCTTCAGGTACTTCTATGGTAAGAATGTCAAACAATGTGGAGACAAAGAACAACATTTCAACGAATGAAGGCTTCAGGTACTTCTATGGTAAGAATGTCAAACAGTGTGGAGACAAAGAACAACATTTCAAAGAATGAAGGCTTCAGGTACTTCTATGGTAAGAATGTCAAAAAATGTGGAGACAAAGAACAACATTTCAAAAATGAAGGCTTCAGGTACTTCTATGATAAGAATGTTACACAGTGTGGAGACAAAGAACAACATTTCAACGAATGAAGGCTTCAGGTACTTCTGTGGTAAGAATGTCAAACAAATGTGGAGACAAAGAACAACATTTCAAAAAATGAAGGCTTCAGGTACTTCTATGGTAAGAATGTCAAACAGTGTGGAGACAAAGAACAACATTTCAACGAATGAAGGCTTCAGGTACTTCTATGGTAAGAATGTCAAACAGTGTGGAGACAAAGAACAACATTTCAACGAATGAAGGTTTCAGGTACTTCTTTGGTAAGAATGTCAAAAAATGTGGAGACAAAGAACAACATTTTAAAGAATGAAGGCTTCAGGTTCATCTATGATAAGAATGTCACAGTGTGGAGACAAAGAACAACATTTCAACGAATGAAGGCTTCAGGGATTTTCTATGGTAAAAATGTCAAACAGTGTGGAGACAAAGAACAACATTTTAACAAAGAAGCGTTCAGGTACTTCTTTGGTAAGAATGTCAATGTGGAGACAAAGAACAACATTTCAACGATTGAAGGTTTCAGGTACTTCTTTGGTAAAATGTCAAAAAATGTGGAGACAAGGAACAACATTTTAAAGAAGGAAGGCTTCAGGTTTATCTATGATAAGAATGTTTCACAGTGTGGAGACAAAGAACAACATTTTAATGAATGAAGGCTTCAGGTACTTCTAGGGAAAGAATATCAAAAAATGTGGAGACAAAGAACAACATTTCAACGAATGAAGGCTTCAGGTACTTCTATGGTAAGAATGTCAAAAAATGTGGAGACAAAGAACAACATTTCAAAAATGAAGGCTTCAGGTACTTCTATGATAAGAATGTCAAACAATGTGGAGACAAAGAACAACATTTCAAAGAATGAAGGCTTCAGGTACTTCTATGGTAAGAATGTCAAACAATGTGGAGACAAAGAACAACATTTCAACGAATGAAGGCTTCAGGTACTTCTATGGTAAGAATGAATGTGGAGACAAAGAACAACATTTCAGGCTTCAGGTACTTCTATGATAAGAATGTCACACAGTGTGGAGACAAAGAACAACATTTCAACGAATGAAGGCTTCAGGTACTTCTATGGTAAGAATGTCAAACAGTGTGGAGACAAAGAACAACATTTCAACGAATGAAGGCTTCAGGTACTTCTATGGTAAGAATGTCAAAAAATGTGGAGACAAAGAACAACATTTCAACGAATGAAGGCTTCAGGTACTTCTATGGTAAGAATGTCAAACAGTGTGGAGACAAAGAACAACATTTCAACGAATGAAGGCTTCAGGTACTTCTATGGTAAGAATGTCAAACAGTGTGGAGACAAAGAACAACATTTCAACGAATGAAGGCTTCAGGTACTTCTATGGTAAGAATGTCAAACAAATGTGGAGACAAAGAACAACATTTCAAAAAATGAAGGCTTCAGGTACTTCTATGGTAAGAATGTCAAACAATGTGGAGACAAAGAACAACATTTCAAAGAATGAAGGCTTCAGGTACTTCTATGATAAGAATGTCAAACAGTGTGGAGACAAAGAACAACATTTCAACGAATGAAGGCTTCAGGTACTTCTATGGTAAGAATGTCAAACAATGTGGAGACAAAGAACAACATTTCAAAGAATGAAGGCTTCAGGTACTTCTATGGTAAGAATGTCAAACAATGTGGAGACAAAGAACAACATTTCAACGAATGAAGGCTTCAGGTACTTCTATGGTAAGAATGTCAAACAATGTGGAGACAAAGAACAACATTTCAAAGAATGAAGGCTTCAGGTACTTCTATGATAAGAATGTCAAACAGTGTGGAGACAAAGAACAACATTTCAACGAATGAAGGCTTCAGGTACTTCTATGGTAAGAATGTCAAACAGTGTGGAGACAAAGAACAACATTTCAAAGAATGAAGGCTTCAGGTACTTCTATGGTCAGAATGTCAAACAAATGTGGAGACAAAGAACAACATTTCAAAGAATGAAGGCTTCAGGTACTTCTGTGGTAAGAATGTCAAACAATGTGGAGACAAAGAACAACATTTCAAAGAATGAAGGCTTCAGGTACTTCTATGATAAGAATGTTACACAGTGTGGAGACAAAGAACAACATTTCAACGAATGAAGGCTTCAGGTACTTCTATGGTAAGAATGTCAAACAAATGTGGAGACAAAGAACAACATTTCAAAGAATGAAGGCTTCAGGTACTTCTAAGGTAAGAATGTCAAACCATGTGGAGACAAAGAACAACATTTCAAGGAATGAAGGCTTCAGGTACTTCTATGGTAAGAATGTCAAACAGTGTGGAGACAAAGAACAACATTTCAAAGAATGAAGGCTTCAGATACTTCTATGGTAAGAATGTCAAACAAATGTGGAGACAAAGAACAACATTTCAAAGAATGAAGGCTTCAGGTTCTTCTGTGATAAGAATGTCAAACAATGTGGAGACAAAGAACAAAATTTCAAAGAATGAAGGCTTCAAGTACTTCTATGATAAGAATGTTACACAGTGTGGAGACAAAGAACAACATTTCAACGAATGAAGGCTTCAGGTACTTCTATGGTAAGAATGTCAAACAAATGTGGAGACAAAGAACAACATTTCAAAGAATGAAGGCTTCAGGTACTTCTATGGTAAGAATGTCAAACAATGTGGAGACAAAGAACAACATTTCAAAGAATGAAGGCTTCAGGTACTTCTATGGTAAGAATGTCACACAGTGTGGAGACAAAGAACAACATTTCAACGAAGGAAGGGTTCAGGTACTTCTGTGGTAAGAATGTCAAACAAATGTGGAGACAAAGAACAACATTTCAAAGAATGAAGGCTTCAGGTACTTCTATGATAAGAATGTTGTGGAGACAAAGAACAACATTTCAAGGAATGAAGGCTTCAGGTACTTCTATGGTAAGAATGTCAAACAGTGTGGAGACAAAGAACAACATTTCAACGAATGAAGGCTTCAGGTACTTCTATGGTAAGAATGTCAAACAAATGTGGAGACAAAGAACAACATTTCAACGAATGAAGGCTTCAGGTACTTCTATGGTAAGAATGTCAAACAATGTGGAGACAAAGAACAACATTTCAAAGAATGAAGGCTTCAGGTACTTCTATGATAAGAATGTCACACAGTGTGGAGACAAAGAACAACATTTCAACGAATGAAGGCTTCAGGTACTTCTATGGTAAGAATGTCAAACAAATGTGGAGACAAAGAACAACATTTCAAAGAATGAAGGCTTCAGGTACTTCTATGGTAAGAATGTCAAACCATGTGGAGACAAACAACATTTCAAGGAATGAAGGCTTCAGGTACTTCTTTGGTAAGAATGTCAAACAGTGTGGAGACAAAGAACAACATTTCAACGAATGAAGGCTTCAGGTACTTCTATGGTAAGAATGTCAAACAATGTGGAGACAAAGAACAACATTTCAACGAATGAAGGCTTCAGGTACTTCTATCGTAAGAATGTCAAACAGTGTGGAGACAAAGAACAACATTTCAACGAATGAAGGGTTCAGGTACTTCTATGGTAAGAATGTCAAAAAATGTGGAGACAAAGAACAACATTTTAAAAAAATGAAGGCTTCAGGTTCATCTATGATAAGAATGTTACACAGTGTGGAGACAAAGAACAACATTTCAACGAATGAAGGCTTCAGGTACTTCTGTGGTAAGAATGTCTATGATAAGAATGTCAAACAATGTGGAGACAAAAAACAACATTTGAACGAATGAAGGCTTCAGGTACTTCTATGGTAAGAATGTTGTGGAGACAAAGAACAACATTTCAACGAATGAAGGCTTCAGGTACTTCTATGGTAAGAATGTCAAACAGTGTGGAGACAAAGAACAACATTTCAACGAATGAAGGCTTCAGGTACTTCTATGGTAAGAATGTCAAACAATGTGGAGACAAAGAACAACATTTCAACGAATGAAGGCTTCAGGTACTTCTATGGTAAGAATGTCAAACAATGTGGAGACAAAGAACAACATTTCAACGAATGAAGGCTTCAGGTACTTCTATGGTAAGAATGTCAAACAGTGTGGAGACAAAGAACAACATTTCAACGAATGAAGGCTTCAGGTACTTCTATGGTAAGAATGTCAAAAAATGTGGAGACAAAGAACAACATTTCAAAGAATGAAGGCTTCAGGTACTTCTATGGTAAGAATGTCAAACAGTGTGGAGACAAAGAACAACATTTCAACGAATGAAGGCTTCAGGTACTTCTATGGTAAGAATGTCAAACAGTGTGGAGACAAAGAACAACATTTCAACGAATGAAGGCTTCAGGTACTTCTATGGTAAGAATGTCAAAAAATGTGGAGACAAAGAACAACATTTTAAAAATGAAGGCTTCAGGTACATCTATGATAAGAATGTCACACAGTGTGGAGACAAAGAACAACATTTCAACGAATGAAGGCTTCAGGTACTTCTATGGTAAGAATGTCAAACAGTGTGGAGACAAAGAACAACATTTCAAAGAATGAAGGCTTCAGGTACTTCTATGGTAAGAATGTCAAACAAATGTGGAGACAAAGAACAACATTTCAACGAATGAAGGCTTCAGGTACTTCTGTGGTAAGAATGTCAAACAATGTGGAGACAAAGAACAAAATTTCAAAGAATGAAGGCTTCAAGTACTTCTATGATAAGAATGTTACACAGTGTGGAGACAAAGAACAACATTTCAACGAATGAAGGCTTCAGGTACTTCTGTGGTAAGAATGTCAAACAAATGTGGAGACAAAGAACAACATTTCAAAGAATGAAGGCTTCAGGTACTTCTATGGTAAGAATGTCAAACAAATGTGGAGACAAAGAACAACATTTCAAAGAATGAAGGCTTCAGGTACTTCTTTGGTAAGAATATCATACAGTGTGGAGACAAAGAACAACATTTTAACGAATGAAGGCTTCAGGTACTTCTATGGTAAGAATGTCAAACAAATGTGGAGACAAAGAACAACATTTCAAAGAATGAAGGCTTCAGGTACTTCTATGGTAAGAATGTCAAACAGTGTGGAGACAAAGAACAACATTTCAAGGAATGAAGGCTTCAGGTACTTCTATGGTAAGAATGTCAAACAGTGTGGAGACAAAGAACAACATTTCAACGAATGAAGGCTTCAGGTACTTCTATGGTAAGAATGTCAAACAATGTGGAGACAAAGAACAACATTTCAACGAATGAAGGCTTCAGGTACTTCTATGGTAAGAATGTCAAACAGTGTGGAGACAAAGAACAACATTTCAACGAAGAAGGCTTCAGGTACTTCTATGGTAAGAATGTCAAAAAATGTGGAGACAAAGAACAACATTTCAACGAATGAAGGCTTCAGGTACATCTATGATAAGAATGTCACACAGTGTGGAGACAAAGAACAACATTTCAACGAATGAAGGCTTCAGGTACTTCTATGGTAAGAACATTAATGTGGAGACAGAACAACATTTAAAAGAAGGAAGGTTCAGGTTCTATGATAAGAATGTCAAACAATGTGGAGACAAAGAACAACATTTCAAACGAATGAAGGCTTCAGGTACTTCTATGGTAAGAATGTCAAACAATGTGGAGACAAAGAACAACATTTCAACGAATGAAGGCTTCAGGTACTTCTATGGTAAGAATGTCAAACAGTGTGGAGACAAAGAACAACATTTCAACGAATGAAGGCTTCAGGTACTTCTATGGTAAGAATGTCAAAAAATGTGGAGACAAAGAACAACATTTCAACGAATGAAGGCTTCAGGTACTTCTATGATAAGAATGTCAAACAGTGTGGAGACAAAGAACAACATTTCAACGAATGAAGGCTTCAGGTACTTCTATGGTAAGAATGTCAAACAAATGTGGAGACAAAGAACAACATTTCAAAGAATGAAGGCTTCAGGTACTTCTATGGTAAGAATGTCAAACAGTGTGGAGACAAAGAACAACATTTCAACGAATGAAGGCTTCAGGTACTTCTATGGTAAGAATGTCAAACAGTGTGGAGACAAAGAACAACATTTCAACGAATGAAGGTTTCAGGTACTTCTATGGTAAGAATGTCAAAAAATGTGGAGACAAAGAACAACATTTCAAAGAATGAAGGCTTCAGGTTCATCTATGGTAAGAATGTCAAACAGTGTGGAGACAAAGAACAACATTTCAACGAATGAAGGCTTCAGGTACTTCTATGGTAAGAATGTCAAACAGTGTGGAGACAAAGAACAACATTTTAACAAATGAAGGCTTCAGGTACTTCTATGGTAAGAATGTCAATGTGGAGACAAAGAACAACATTTCAACGAATGAAGGTTTCAGGTACTTCTTTGGTAAAATGTCAAAAAATGTGGAGACAAAGAACAACATTTTAAAGAAGGAAGGCTTCAGGTTTATCTATGATAAGAATGTTTCACAGTGTGGAGACAAAGAACAACATTTCAATGAATGAAGGCTTCAGGTACTTCTATGGTAAGAATGTCAAAAAATGTGGAGACAAAGAACAACATTTCAACGAATGAAGGCTTCAGGTACTTCTATGGTAAGAATGTCAAACAAATGTGGAGACAAAGAACAACATTTCAACGAATGAAGGCTTCAGGTACTTCTATGGTAAGAATGTCAAACAATGTGGAGACAAAGAACAACATTTCAAAGAATGAAGGCTTCAGGTACTTCTATGATAAGAATGTCACACAGTGTGGAGACAAAGAACAACATTTCAACGAATGAAGGCTTCAGGTACTTCTATGGTAAGAATGTCAAACAATGTGGAGACAAAGAACAACATTTCAAAGAATGAAGGCTTCAGGTACTTCTATGGTAAGAATGTCAAACAGTGTGGAGACAAAGAACAACATTTCAAAGAATGAAGGCTTCAGGTACTTCTATGGTAAGAATGTCAAACAATGTGGAGACAAAGAACAACATTTCAACGAATGAAGGCTTCAGGTACTTCTATGGTAAGAATGTCAAACAGTGTGGAGACAAAGAACAACATTTCAACGAATGAAGGCTTCAGGTACTTCTATGGTAAGAATGTCAAAAAATGTGGAGACAAAGAACAACATTTTAAAAAATGAAGGCTTCAGGTTCATCTATGATAAGAATGTTACACAGTGTGGAGACAAAGAACAACATTTCAACGAATGAAGGCTTCAGGTACTTCTATGGTAAGAATGTCAAAATGTGGAGACAAAGAACAACATTTCAAAAAAGGAAGGCTTCAGGTACTTCTATGGTAAGAATGTCAAACAATGTGGAGACAAAGAACAACATTTCAACGAATGAAGGCTTCAGGTACTTCTATGGTAAGAATGTCAAACAATGTGGAGACAAAGAACAACATTTCAACGAATGAAGGCTTCAGGTACTTCTATCGTAAGAATGTCAAACAGTGTGGAGACAAAGAACAACATTTCAACGAATGAAGGCTTCAGGTACTTCTATGGTAAGAATGTCAAACAATGTGGAGACAAAGAACAACACAACGAATGAAGGCTTCAACTTCTATGGTAAGAATGTCAAACGAAGTGTGGAGACAAAGAACAACATTTCAACGAATGAAGGCTTCAGGTACTTCTATGGTAAGAATGTCAAACAGTGTGGAGACAAAGAACAACATTTCAACGAATGAAGGCTTCAGGTACTTCTATGGTAAGAATGTCAAACAAATGTGGAGACAAAGAACAACATTTCAAAAAATGAAGGCTTCAGGTACTTCTGTGATAAGAATGTCAAACAGTGTGGAGACAAAGAACAACATTTCAACGAATGAAGGCTTCAGGTACTTCTATGGTAAGAATGTCAAACAAATGTGGAGACAAAGAACAACATTTCAACGAATGAAGGCTTCAGGTACTTCTATGGTAAGAATGTCAAACAGTGTGGAGACAAAGAACAACATTTCAACGAATGAAGGCTTCAGGTACTTCTATGGTAAGAATGTCAAACAAATGTGGAGACAAAGAACAACATTTCAAAGAATGAAGGCTTCAGGTACTTCTATGATAAGAATGTCAAACAATGTGGAGACAAAGAACAACATTTCAAAGAATGAAGGCTTCAGGTACTTCTATGATAAGAATGTCAAACAGTGTGGAGACAAAGAACAACATTTCAACGAATGAAGGCTTCAGGTACTTCTATGGTAAGAATGTCAAACAATGTGGAGACAAAGAACAACATTTCAAAGAATGAAGGCTTCAGGTACTTCTATGGTAAGAATGTCAAACCATGTGGAGACAAAGAACAACATTTCAACGAATGAAGGCTTCAGGTACTTCTATGGTAAGAATGTCAAACAGTGTGGAGACAAAGAACAACATTTCAACGAATGAAGGCTTCAGGTACTTCTATGGTAAGAATGTCAAACAAATGTGGAGACAAAGAACAACATTTCAAAGAATGAAGGCTTCAGGTACTTCTATGGTAAGAATGTCAAACAATGTGGAGACAAAGAACAACATTTCAACGAATGAAGGCTTCAGGTACTTCTATGGTAAGAATGTCAAACAGTGTGGAGACAAAGAACAACATTTCAACGAATGAAGGCTTCAGGTACTTCTATGGTAAGAATGTCAAACAATGTGGAGACAAAGAACAACATTTCAACGAATGAAGGCTTCAGGTACTTCTATGGTAAGAATGTCAAACAGTGTGGAGACAAAGAACAACATTTCAACGAATGAAGGCTTCAGGTACTTCTATGGTAAGAATGTCAAACAATGTGGAGACAAAGAACAACATTTCAAAAAAAGAAGGCTTCAGGTACATCTATGATAAGAATGTCAAACAGTGTGGAGACAAAGAACAACATTTCAACGAATGAAGGCTTCAGGTACTTCTATGGTAAGAATGTCAAAAAATGTGGAGACAAGGAAAACATTTTAAAAAAGGAAGGGTTCAGGTACATCTATGATAAGAATGTCAAACAATGTGGAGACAAAGAACAACATTTTAACGAATGAAGGCTTCAGGTACTTCTATGGTAAGAATGTCAAACAATGTGGAGACAAAGAACAACATTTCAACGAATGAAGGCTTCAGGTACTTCTGTGGTAAGAATGTCAACAGTGTGGAGACAAAGAACAACATTTCAACGAATGAAGGCTTCAGGTACTTCTATGGTAAGAATGTCAAACAAGTGTGGAGACAAAGAACAACATTTGAACGAATGAAGGCTTCAGGTACTTCTATGGTAAGAATGTCAAACAATGTGGAGACAAAGAACAACATTTCAACAAATGAAGGCTTCAGGTACTTCTATGGTAAGAATGTCAAACAGTGTGGAGACAAAGAACAACATTTCAACGAATGAAGGCTTCAGGTACTTCTATCGTAAGAATGTCAAACAATGTGGAGACAAAGAACAACATTTCAACGAATGGAGGCTTCAGGTACTTCTATGGTAAGAATGTCAAAAATGTGGAGACAAAGAACAACATTTTCAAAAAAAGAAGGCTTCAGGTTCATCTATGATAAGAATGTTACACAGTGTGGAGACAAAGAACAACATTTCAACGAATGAAGGCTTCAGGTACTTCTATGGTAAGAATGTCAAACAGAGTGGAGACAAACAACAACATTTGAACGACTGAAGGCTTCAGGTACTTCTGTGGTAAGAATGTCAAACAGTGTGGAGACAAAGAACAACATTTCAACAAATGAAGGCTTCAGGTACTTCTGTGGTAAGAATGTCAATCATTGTGGAGACAAAGAACAACATTTCAACGATTGAAGGTTTCAGGTACTTCTTTCGTAAAATGTCAACAAATGTGGAGACAAGGAACAACATTTTAAAGAAGGAAGGCTTCAGGTTTATCTATGATAAGAATGTTTCACAGTGTGGAGACAAAGAACAACATTTTAATGAATGAAGGCTTCAGGTACTTCTAGGGTAAGAATATCAAAAAATGTGGAGACAAAGAACAACATTTGAACGAATGAAGGCTTCAGGGATTTTCTATGGTAAGAATGTCAAACAGTGTGGAGACAAAGAACAACATTTCAACGAATGAAGGCTTCAGGTACTTCTATGGTAAGAATGTCAATGTGGAGACAAAGAACAACATTTTAAAAAAAGAAGGCTTCAGGTACATCTATGATAAGAATGTTACACAGTGTGGAGACAAAGAACAACATTTCAACGAATGAAGGCTTCAGGTACTTCTATGGTAAGAATGTCAAACAAATGTGGAGACAAAGAACAACATTTCAAAGAATGAAGGCTTCAGGTACTTCTATGGTAAGAATGTCAAACAGTGTGGAGACAAAGAACAACATTTCAAAGAATGAAGGCTTCAGGTACTTCTATGGTAAGAATGTCAAACAGTGTGGAGACAAAGAACAACATTTCAACGAATGAAGGCTTCAGGTACTTCTATGGTAAGAATGTCAAAAAATGTGGAGACAAGGAACAACATTTTAAAGAAGGAAGGCTTCAGGTTTATCTATGATAAGAATGTTTCACAGTGTGGAGACAAAGAACAACATTTTAACGAATGAAGGCTTCAGGTACTTCTATGGTAAGAATGTCAAAAAATGTGGAGACAAAGAACAACATTTCAACGAATGAAGGCTTCAGGTACTTCTATGGTAAGAATGTCAAACAGTGTGGAGACAAAGAACAACATTTCAACGAATGAAGGCTTCAGGTACTTCTATGGTAAGAATGTCAAACAGTGTGGAGACAAAGAACAACATTTCAACGAATGAAGGCTTCAGGTACTTCTATGGTAAGAATGTCAAACAGTGTGGAGACAAAGAACAACATTTCAACGAAGAAGGGTTCAGGTACTTCTATGGTAAGAATGTCAAAAATGTGGAGACAAAGAACAACATTTTAAAAAATGAAGGCTTCAGGTTCATCTATGATAAGAATGTTACACAGTGTGGAGACAAAGAACAACATTTCAACGACTGAAGGCTTCAGGTACTTCTATGGTAAGAATGTCAACACAAATGTGGAGACAGAACAACATTTAAAAAAGGAAGGTTCAGGTACTTCTATGGTAAGAATGTCAAACAATGTGGAGACAAAGAACAACATTTGAACATGAAGGCTTCAGATACTTCTATGGTAAGAATGTCAAACAATGTGGAGACAAAGAACAACATTTCAACGAATGAAGGCTTCAGGTACTTCTATGGTAAGAATGTCAAACAGTGTGGAGACAAAGAACAACATTTCAACGAATGAAGGCTTCAGGTACTTCTATGGTAAGAATGTCAAAAAATGTGGAGACAAAGAACAACATTTCAACGAATGAAGGCTTCAGGTACTTCTATGGTAAGAATGTCAAACAATGTGGAGACAAAGAACAACATTTCAAAGAATGAAGGCTTCAGGTACTTCTATGGTAAGAATGTCAAACAGTGTGGAGACAAAGAACAACATTTCAACGAATGAAGGCTTCAGGTACTTCTATGGTAAGAATGTCAAAAAATGTGGAGACAAAGAACAACATTTTAAAAAAGAAGGCTTCAGGTTCTTCTATGGTAAGAATGTCAAACAGTGTGGAGACAAAGAACAACATTTCAACGAATGAAGGCTTCAGGTACTTCTATGGTAAGAATGTCAAACAGTGTGGAGACAAAGAACAACATTTCAACGAATGAAGGCTTCAGGTACTTCTATGGTAAGAATGAATGTGGAGACAAAGAACAACATTTCAAAAGGAAGGCTTCAGGTACATCTATGATAAGAATGTTACACAGTGTGGAGACAAAGAACAACATTTCAACGAATGAAGGCTTCAGGTACTTCTATGGTAAGAATGTCAAACAGTGTGGAGACAAAGAACAACATTTCAACGAATGAAGGCTTCAGGTACTTCTATGGTAAGAATGAATGTGGAGACAAAGAACAACATTTCAAAAAATGAAGGCTTCAGGAGTAAGAATGTCAAAAATGTGGAGACAAAGAACAACATTTCAAAGAATGAAGGCTTCAGGTACTTCTATGATAAGAATGTCAAACAGTGTGGAGACAAAGAACAACATTTCAACGAATGAAGGCTTCAGGTACTTCTATGGTAAGAATGTCAAACAGTGTGGAGACAAAGAACAACATTTCAACGAATGAAGGCTTCAGGTACTTCTATGGTAAGAATGTCAAACAAATGTGGAGACAAAGAACAACATTTCAAAGAATGAAGGCTTCAGGTACTTCTATGGTAAGAATGTCAAACAATGTGGAGACAAAGAACAACATTTCAAAGAATGAAGGCTTCAGGTACTTCTATGATAAGAATGTCAAACAGTGTGGAGACAAAGAACAACATTTCAACGAATGAAGGCTTCAGGTACTTCTATGGTAAGAATGTCAAACAAATGTGGAGACAAAGAACAACATTTCAAAGAATGAAGGCTTCAGGTACTTCTATGGTAAGAATGTCAAACAATGTGGAGACAAAGAACAACATTTCAACGAATGAAGGCTTCAGGTACTTCTATGGTAAGAATGTCAAACAGTGTGGAGACAAAGAACAACATTTCAACGAATGAAGGCTTCAGGTACTTCTATGGTAAGAATGTCAAACAATGTGGAGACAAAGAACAACATTTCAACGAATGAAGGCTTCAGGTACTTCTATCGTAAGAATGTCAAACAGTGTGGAGACAAAGAACAACATTTCAACGAATGAAGGCTTCAGGTACTTCTATGGTAAGAATGTCAAAAAATGTGGAGACAAAGAACAACATTTTAAAAAAAGAAGGCTTCAGGTACATCTATGGTAAGAATGTCACACAGTGTGGAGACAAAGAACAACATTTCAACGAATGAAGGCTTCAGGTACTTCTATGGTAAGAACAAAAATGTGGAGACAAGAACAACATTTCAAAGAAGGAAGGCTTCAGGTTACATCTATGGTAAGAATGTCAAACAGTGTGGAGACAAAGAACAACATTTCAACGAATGAAGGCTTCAGGTACTTCTATGGTAAGAATGTCAAACAATGTGGAGACAAAGAACAACATTTCAACGAATGAAGGCTTCAGGTACTTCTATGGTAAGAATGTCAAACAATGTGGAGACAAAGAACAACATTTCAACGAATGAAGGCTTCAGGTACTTCTATGGTAAGAATGTCAAAAAATGTGGAGACAAAGAACAACATTTTCAAAGAAGGAAGGCTTCAGGTACATCTATGATAAGAATGTCACACAGTGTGGAGACAAAGAACAACATTTCAACGAATGAAGGCTTCAGGTACTTCTATGGTAAGAATGTCAAACAATGTGGAGACAAAGAACAACATTTCAAAAATGAAGGCTTCAGGTACTTCTATGGTAAGAATGTCAAACAGTGTGGAGACAAAGAACAACATTTCAACGAATGAAGGCTTCAGGTACTTCTATGGTAAGAATGTCAAACATTGTGGAGACAAAGAACAACATTTCAACGAATGAAGGTTTCAGGTACTTCTTTGGTAAGAATGTCAAAAAATGTGGAGACAAAGAACAACATTTTAAAGAATGAAGGCTTCAGGTTCATCTATGGTAAGAATGTTGCACAGTGTGGAGACAAAGAACAACATTTCAACGAATGAAGGCTTCAGGTACTTCTATGGTAAGAATGTCAAACAGTGTGGAGACAAAGAACAACATTTCAACGAAAGAAGGCTTCAGGTACTTCTTGGTAAGAATGTCAAACAATGTGGAGACAAAGAACAACATTTCAACGAATGAAGGTTTCAGGTACTTCTTTGGTAAGAATGTCAAAAATGTGGAGACAAAGAACAACATTTCAACGAAAGGAAGGCTTCAGGTTTATCTATGATAAGAATGTTTCACAGTGTGGAGACAAAGAACAACATTTCAACGAATGAAGGCTTCAGGTACTTCTAGGTAAGAATGTCAAACAATGTGGAGACAAAGAACAACATTTCAACGAATGAAGGCTTCAGGTACTTCTATGGTAAGAATGTCAAAATGTGGAGACAAAGAACAACATTTTAAAAAGGAAGGCTTCAGGTACTTCTATGATAAGAATGTTAAACAGTGTGGAGACAAAGAACAACATTTCAACGAATGAAGGCTTCAGGTACTTCTATGGTAAGAATGTCAAACAATGTGGAGACAAAGAACAACATTTCAACGAATGAAGGCTTCAGGTACTTCTATGGTAAGAATGTCAAACAGTGTGGAGACAAAGAACAACATTTCAACGAATGAAGGCTTCAGGTACTTCTATGGTAAGAATGTCAAACAATGTGGAGACAAAGAACAACATTTCAACGAAGGAAGGCTTCAGGTACTTCTATGGTAAGAATGTCAAAAAAATGTGGAGACAAAGAACAACATTTTAAAAAATGAAGGCTTCAGGTACATCTATGATAAGAATGTCACACAGTGTGGAGACAAAGAACAACATTTCAACGAATGAAGGCTTCAGGTACTTCTATGGTAAGAATGTCAAACAGATGTGGAGACAAACAACAACATTTGAACGAATGAAGGCTTCAGGTACTTCTATGGTAAGAATGTCAAACAGTGTGGAGACAAAGAACAACATTTCAACAAATGAAGGCGTCAGGTAGTTCTGTGGTAAGAATGTCAATCATTGTGGAGACAAAGAACAACATTTCAACGATTGAAGGTTTCAGGTACTTCTTTCGTAAAATTGTCAACAAATGTGGAGACAAAGAACAACATTTTAAAGAAGGAAGGCTTCAGGTTTATCTATGATAAGAATGTTTCACAGTGTGGAGACAAAGAACAACATTTTAATGAATGAAGGCTTCAGGTACCTCTAGGGTAAGAATATCAAAAAATGTGGAGACAAAGAACAACATTTCAACGAATGAAGGCTTCAGGTACTTCTATGGTAAGAATGTCAAACAGTGTGGAGACAAAGAACAACATTTCAACGAATGAAGGCTTCAGGTACTTCTATGGTAAGAATGTCAAAAAATGTGGAGACAAAGAACAACATTTTAAAAAAGAAGGCTTCAGGTACATCTATGATAAGAATGTCACACAGTGTGGAGACAAAGAACAACATTTCAACGAATGAAGGCTTCAGGTACTTCTATGGTAAGAATGTCAAACAAGTGTGGAGACAAAGAACAACATTTCAACGAATGAAGGCTTCAGGTACTTCTATGGTAAGAATGTCAAAAGTGTGGAGACAAAGAACAACATTTCAAAGAATGAAGGCTTCAGGTACTTCTATGGTAAGAATGTCAAACAGTGTGGAGACAAAGAACAACATTTCAACAAGGCTTCAGGTACTTCTATGGTAAGAATGTCAAAAAAAATGTGGAGACAAGGAACAACATTTTAAGAAGGAAGGCTTCAGGTTTATCTATGATAAGAATGTCAACAGTGTGGAGACAAAGAACAACATTTCAACGAATGAAGGCTTCAGGTACTTCTATGGTAAGAATGTCAAAAAATGTGGAGACAAAGAACAACATTTCAACGAATGAAGGCTTCAGGTATTTTCTATGGTAAGAATGTTAAACAGTGTGGAGACAAAGAACAACATTTCAACGAATGAAGGATTCAGGTACTTCTATGGTAAGAATGTCAAACAGTGTGGAGACAAAGAACAACATTTCAACGAATGAAGGCTTCAGGTACTTCTATGGTAAGAATGTCAAAAAATGTGGAGACAAGGAACAACATTTTAAAAAAGGACGGCTTCAGGTACATCTATGATAAGAATGTCACACAGTGTGGAGAGAAAGAACAACATTTGAACGAATGAAGGCTTCAGGTACTTCTATGGTAAGAATGTCAAACAAATGGGGAGACAAAGAACAACATTTCAACGAATGAAGGCTTCAGGTACTTCTATGGTAAGAATGTCAAACAGTGTGGAGACAAAGAACAACATTTCAACGAATGAAGGCGTCAGGTAGTTCTGTGGTAAGAATGTCAATCATTGTGGAGACAAAGTACAACATTTCAACGATTGAAGGTTTCAGGTACGTCTTTCGTAAAATTGTCAAAAAATGTGGAGACAAGGAACAACATTTTAAAGAAGGAAGGCTTCAGGTTCATCTATGATAAGAATGTCAAACAGTGTGGAGACAAAGAACAACATTTCAACGAATGAAGGCTTCAGGATTTTCTATGGTAAGAATGTCAAACAGTGTGGAGACAAAGAACAACATTTTAACAAAAGAAAGCTTCAGGTACTTCTTTGGTAAGAATGTCAATGTGGAGACAAAGAACAACATTTCAACGAATGAAGGTTTCAGGTACTTCTTTGGTAAGAATGTCAAAAATGTGGAGACAAGGAACAACATTTTAAAGAAGGAAGGCTTCAGGTTTATCTATGATAAGAATGTTATCACAGTGTGGAGACAAAGAACAACATTTTAATGAATGAAGGCTTCAGGTACTTCTATGGTAAGAATGTCAAAAAATGTGGAGACAAAGAACAACATTTCAACGAATGAAGGCTTCAGGTACTTCTATGGTAAGAATGTCAAACAGTGTGGAGACAAAGAACAACATTTCAACGAATAGAAGGCTTCAGGTACTTCTATGGTAAGAATGTCAAAAAATGTGGAGACAAAGAACAACATTTTAAAAAGAAGGCTTCAGGTACATCTATGATAAGAATGTCAAACAGTGTGGAGACAAAGAACAACATTTCAACGAATGAAGGCTTCAGGTACTTCTGTGGTAAGAATGTCAAACAATGTGGAGACAAAGAACAACATTTCAACGAATGAAGGCTTCAGGTACTTCTATGGTAAGAATGACAAAGAAAAGAGTGTGGAGATTCAAGAACAACATGGTAAGAACAAATGTGGAGACAAAAACAACATTTTAACGAAAGAAGGCTTCAGGTTTACTTCTATGGTAAGAATGTCAAACAGTGTGGAGACAAAGAACAACATTTCAACGAATGAAGGCTTCAGGTACTTCTATGGTAAGAATGTCAAACAATGTGGAGACAAAGAACAACATTTCAACGAATGAAGGCTTCAGGTACTTCTATGGTAAGAATGTCAAACAATGTGGAGACAAAGAACAACATTTCAACGAATGAAGGCTTCAGGTACTTCTATGGTAAGAATGTCAAACAATGTGGAGACAAAGAACAACATGTGGAGACTATGGTAAGAATGTCAAACATGTGGAGACAAAGAACAACAAACGAAAGGCTTCAGGTACTTCTATGGTAAGAATGTCAAACAGTGTGGAGACAAAGAACAACATTTCAACGAATGAAGGCTTCAGGTACTTCTATGGTAAGAATGTCAAACAAGTGTGGAGACAAAGAACAACATTTCAAAGAATGAAGGCTTCAGGTACTTCTATGGTAAGAATGTCAAACAGTGTGGAGACAAAGAACAACATTTCAACTATGGTAAGAATGAAGGACAAAGAACAACTTCAGGTACTTCTATGGTAAGAATGTCAAAAAAATGTGGAGACAAAGAACAACATTTCAAAGAAAGAAGGCTTCAGGTACTTCTATGGTAAGAATGTCACACAGTGTGGAGACAAAGAACAACATTTCAACGAATGAAGGCTTCAGGTACTTCTATGGTAAAAATGTCAAAAGTGTGGAGACAAAGAACAACATTTCAAAAAAATGAAGGCTTCAGGTACATCTATGGTAAGAATGTCAAACAATGTGGAGACAAAGAACAACATTTCAAC